>NW_024396366.1:6051497-6104260 GCF_016617805.1 Bactrocera tryoni | reverse complement strand
TAAAAAGTTTGAGCTATTATGAGACAGTGTTGGCACATTTTTAGCTAAAATTTTAACTTGATTTTGTTTTTATTTTTGGCCTATGGGGACGACCACAGTGGACTGGTCCGAAAAGTTTCGAATATTTATTTTTCATTTCCTTCACTTCATGTTCATAGGGGTTTTCTTGAATATTATTTATTTGTTTAGAGATATTTTGTTTTAGTGGCAGTACCACATCCTTGAGGGTTATTGTGTCATTTTTATACTCTCGCAACAAAGTTGCTAAGGAGAGTATTATAGTTTTGTTCACATAACGGTTGTTTGTTAGTCCTAAAACTAAAAGAGTCAGATATAGGGTTATATATACCAAAGTGATCAGGGCGACGAGTAGAGTCGAAATCCGGACTTCTGTCTGTCCGTCCGTCTGTCCGTCCGTCCGTGCAAGCTGTAACTTGAGTAAAAATTGAGAAATGATGAAACTTGGTACACGTATTCCTTGGCTCCATAAGAAGGTTAAGTTCGAAGATGGGCAAAATCGGCCCACTGCCACGCCCACAAAATGGCGGAAACCGAAAACCTATAAAGTGTCATAACTAAGCCATAAATAAAGATATTAAAGTGAAATTTGACACAAGGATCGCATTAGGGAGAGCCATATTTGGACGTAATTTTTGGAAAAGTGGGAGTGGCCCACGCCCTCAATAAGTTTTTTTGTACGTATCTCGGAAACTACTATAGCTATGCCAACCAAACTCCTATAGAGTCGTTTCCTTCACGCATTTCCATATACAGTTCAAAAATGGAAGAAATCGGATAATAACCATGCCCTCCTCCCATACATAGGTTATGTTGAAAATCACTAAAAGTGCGTTAACGGACTAACAAAAAACGTCAGAAACACTAAATTTTACGGAAGAAATTGCAGAAGGAAGCTGCACCCAGGCGTTTTTTAAAAATTGAAAATGGGCGTGGCCTCGCCCACTTATGGACCAAAAACCATATCTCAGGAATTACTAGACCGATTTCAATGAAATTCGGTATATAATATTTTCTTAACACCCTGATGACATGTACGAAATATAGGTGAAATCGGTTCACAACCACGCCTTCTTCCAATATAACGCTATTTTGAATTCCATCTGATTCCTTTTCTGTATAATACGAGTATATACATTAGGAACCAATGATGATAGCGGAATAAAACTTTACAAAAATACGGTATTTGAAAAATATGTAAATGACGTATAATGAAATCTCGATTATCACTTTATCATGCGAGAGTATAAAATGTTCGGTGACACCCGAACTTAGCTCTTCCTTACTTGTTTAATCTACTGTTATTTTTGTTTTGTTCCAGCTGTACTCTGCAAGAATAACTGTTTAACATAGAGCAAAACATTTTATTGGTTTCAATGCGCTGCAGTGTAAGCAACGTGCAAGTGATGCTTCAAAACAAAAAATTAAAACAATTAAAAAAAAGATAAGGCGAATAATGGAAGTATTTAATATTGTAAATAAAGGTATGAACTATTATATTTAATTATATTTATGTACTCAAAATGTTGTGTTAGTTTTAATTAATTAACTTAATTTTTGTAATCTAAAATTGGGTTGTATTAAAAATTTATACGTAAACAAAATTTTCACTTAGACTTTTAGTTGTGAAGTTAATCGAAGTTAACGATCAAACTTATATCGGAATATAAGCCAATATTTACAGATTATATATAGAAAATTGTAGCTGCTAGTTTTTGCTAGCCTCTGCGTAACCTTGAAAAGAACAACGTGGTCTCGCCGCTTTTGAGCATTTTTTTTCGTTTGTGTAACTGTGCTTTATGTGGTGTGTGTTGTTAATATCGTGATTGTCTTTATGCGTTTTCTTGTGTTGTTTTTTGATTCCGTTCATTTGTTAATTTTCTTTTCTTAAGTTATTTATAATTTTTAATTATATTATTCTTTACTTTTTATATAGGAGCCTCTTACGAATGCGAAGTAAGCCGCATTTATATATATGGGACCTGGTCTACGAAAAGAGAGCTAACGTGCGAAAACTGGTTTTCTGGGAAAAGCTGTTAAAAATAGTCGTCAGTTTCTCGTTATCTCATTAATTGTTCTCCTTTTTTTTGACACCTAAGCCCCCTTTCCGTAGACCAGGTCACATAGATATAATAAGTGGTGTTCCGTGACAGGTAAAAATCCAGTCAAGATTAAAAGTATATTTCAATCTGTGAAATCGAAAATAGAGAATGATGGCTATATAATGAAAGCGAAATATTTGGATCAATTGGAAAAACGCGTTAATTACTGCTGAAAGAGAATTGCAATATTTTGGAGTGACTGCAAACGAAATAAAACATTCGTTTAGAAAAGTATTCCGATTGGCTTTCAGAAAATGAATCGTTTTCATTCAATTCCGATCTACACACTTCACCTGTGCGAACAATAGTTTGGAAGACAGCCACTTATTTTTCACGTCACATGTTCCTCTTGGCTTGTTAGTAACTGAAGATGCTTCCAAAATTATATGGAACAAGTAAGGAAGGGCTAAGTTCGGGTGTCACCGAACATTTTATACTCTCGCATGATAAAGTGATAATCGAGATTTCATTATACGTCATTTACATATTTTTCAAATACCGTATTTTTGTAAAGTTTTATTCCGCTATCATCATTGGTTCCTAATGTATATACTCGTATATACAGAGAAGGCATCAGATGGAATTCAAAATAGCGTTATATTGAAGAAGGCGTGGTTGTGAACCGATTTCACCCATATTTCGTACATGTCATCAGGGTGTAAAGAAAATATTATATACCGAATTTCATTGAAATCGGCGAAGTAGTTCCTGAGATGTGGTTTTTGGTCCATAAGTGGGCGAGGCCACGCCCACTTTCAATTTTTAAAAAAGGCCTGGATGCAGCTTCCTTTTGCCATTTCTTCCGTTAAATTTAGTGTTTCTGACGTTTTTTGTTAGTCGGTTAACGCACTTTTAGTGATTTTCAACATAACCTTTGTATGGGAGGTGGGCGTGGTTATATCCGATTTCTTCCGTTTTTGAACTGTATATGGAAATGCGTGAAGGAAACGATTCTGTAGAGTTTGATTGACATAGCTATAGTAGTTTCCGAGATATGTACAAAAAACTTAGTAGGGGGCGAGGCCACTCCCACTTTTCCAAAAAAATTGCGTCCAAATATGCCCCTCCCTAATGCGATCCTTTGTGCCAAATTTCATTTTAATATCTTTATTTATGGCTTAGTTATGACACTTTACAGGTTTTCGGTTTCCGCCATTTTGTGGGCGTGGCAGTGGGCCGTTTTTGCCCATCTTCGAACTTAACCTTCTTATGGAGCCAAGAAATACGTGTACCAAGTTTCATCATGATATCTCAATTTTTACTCATTTACTTGCACGGACGGACGGACTGACAGACGGACGGACAGACGGACGGACGGACAGACAGACATCCGGATTTCGACTCTACTCGTCACCCTGATCACTTTGGTATATATAACCCTATATCTGACTCTTTTAGTTTTAGGACTTACAAACAACCGTTATGTGAACAAAACTATAATACTCTCCTTAGCAACATTGTTGCGAGAGTATAAAAATCCACGACCAGCATCCACACGATACTGTCGACCTGTGCGTTTCAATTTATAAAGGAATCAACTGAATTGAGTATCAAGAAGGAAAAATACTTTAAAGACAAAATTAAGAATCTTGTTCCGAAGAAGATATGTAACTGTTGGTGATAAAACAATAAAAGTTCAGCATGTTTTGCAGCTTACAATGGTTGATGGCAAAATTTGTAATGCCTTAACCCAAACATCGTCCTCAAAATGCTATATGTATGTATATGCAACGCGAGGCCCACAGAGATGAACAATATTGAAAAAAGTTTAGAAAGGCAAGTTCATCAGGATCGATTTCAATTTGGATTGTCACCACTTCATGCATACATACGATTTTTTGAATATTTTGTTCATTTGTCATACAGACTTGATGTATCTATAAGTCTGGCAAGCACGAAGCGCCGAAGGAAAACAAAAAGTTATTAAAAGGAAAAGAAAAATGCAAACAAAATTTCGCTTAAAAATGGGATTGATTGTCGATAAGCCGAAGATTGGTGGATGTGGGACATCGAATGATGGAAACACTGCCAGACAATTCTTCAGTAATCCCGGGTTATTTTCGGAAATTACAGGCCTAGATAAGGACCTTATTGAAAGATGTGCAACAATATTGCAAGCACTCTGTTCAGGATACAAAATTAATGTTGAACAAGTAAGGAAGGGCTAAGTTCGGGCGTCACCGAACATTTTATACTCTCGCATGATAAAGTGATAATCGAGATTTCATTATCCGTCATTTACATATTTTTCAAATACCGTATTTGTGTAAAGTTTTATTCCGCTATCATCATTGGTTCCTAATGTATACAGAGAAGGCATCAGATGGAATTCAAAATAGCGTTATATTGGAAGAAGACGTGGTTGTTAACCGATTTCACCCATATTTCGTACATGTCATCAGGGTGTTAAGAAAATATTATATACCGAATTTCGTTGAAATCGGTCTGATAGTTCCTGAGATATGGTTTTTGGTCCATAAGTGGGCGAGGCCACGCCCACTTTCAATTTTTAAAAAAGGCCTGGATGCAGCTTCCTTTTGCCATTTCTTCCGTTAAATTTAGTGTTTCTGACGTTTTTTGTTAGTCGGTTAACGCACTTTTAGTGATTTTCAACATAACCTATGTATGGGAGGAGGGCATGGTTATTATCCGATTTCTTCCATTTTTGAACTGTATATGGAAATGCGTGAAGGAAACGACTCTATAGAGTTTGGTTGACATAGCTATAGCAGTTTCCGAGATATGTACAAAAAACTTAGTAAGGGGCGGGGCCACTCCCACTTTTCCAAAAAATTACGGCCAGATATGCTCCTCCCTAATGCGATCCTTTGTGTCAAATTTCACTTTAATATCTTTATTTATAGCTTAGTTATGACACTTTATAGGTTTTCGGGTTCCGCCATTTTGTGGGCGTGGCAGTAGGCCGATTTTGCCCATCTTCGAACTTAACCTTCTTATGGAGCCAAGAAATACGTGTTCCAAGTTTCATCATGATATCTCAATTTTTACTCAAGTTACAGCTTGCACGGACGGACGGACAGACAGACATCCGGATTTCAACTCTACTCGTCACCCTGATCACTTTGGTATATATAACCCTATATCTAACTCTTTTAGTTTTAGGACTTACAAACAACCGTTATGTGAACAAAACTATAATACTCTCCTTAGCAACTTTGTTGCGAGAGTATAAAAATTTAGGACATTTGCACTCCAAATAGCCTTTGATTTAACAAGGACATATTCATGGTAATACCTTCCGCCTACTGTTCATAAGATTTTAATTCATGGACCATCCATAATTGAAAACGATCTGTTGTCGATCGGGGAATTGTCGGAGGAAGCTGCTGAGTCAAGAAATAAGGCCATAAAAAAATTTCGTCTGCAGCATACAAGGAAAATTTCTCGAGTAGCAACAAATGAAGACCTACTAAAGCGTCTACTCCTTTCATCGGATCCTTTCATAACGGGACAACGAAAGATACCACCTAAAATGAAGTCAATTTTAAATAAATATGTGTTTGATCTTTTAGAATAATAGGGGTATTCTCTTGCTCTTGCAAAACCCGGTGCACGGTGCAAGAATTGCAGATTTACAACGGCACAACAACAAACACACGCAGAAAAATATTTGCAAGGGCTGTAAAATATGTCAGACCAAAACCTATGTATATTTGCGTGCAATGTCACGCAAAAATATAATTGCAACCCTGTTGTAGTTGTCATTTAACATAAAGACATATTACGTCGTTAAATTGTTGAGGAAGATAAGTTTTAAATGGATTTTATTATTTCTATTTAAATTTAAAGATTTGTTACAGTTTTTTTTCTTAAAAATGTATACAGAAGGTGCGCCAATTCACAATAGCCATGCTTAATAGTCATTCACAACAAATTGACCGAATTAGCCATTCATATATCACTAGATTCTGCAATGGGTGCCCTCGTGCTCTTGTATATTTCGGTATAGTATTTTTGCAATCTGCAATCTTGCAAGAGTAAGAGAATACCCCTAATATGTTATACAATATTATGCTAAGTACTTGTTAAAATTACAAACAAATTCATTATTCTGTGATATGGGGACTTACGAGCAGGGTGTGTAACTTAAGGAGTGAGTTGAATGTGAACGATATTTTATATTTATTTATTTATTTATATTTTTATAGAATTTCGGAAAAAATTTAGAATTTTTATCTCCACTAGAAGTATTTTTGGCCGCTCGCTCCATACAAGCCCGACCACTGTGCAGTCTCCGATGGGACAATCGACACAACTGTATTAGCAGAAATTAGAACAACAAGTGAAGAACCGATATATACAAAATCATATCCTTACCCAACCAACCTACGGGGCGAAGTAGAAAATCAAGTAAAATAACTTCTAAACAATGGTGTAATAAGGCCTTCAAAGAGGCCGTATAACTCCCAATTGTTGATTGTTCCAAAAAAACCAAGTCCATCAGGAGAAAAAAAGTATAGAGAAATTGTAGATTTTAAACGACTAAACGCAATAACTATACCTGATTCCTATCCAATACCTGATATAAACAACACTCTCGCTAGCTTAGCCGAATGTAAGTATTTTACTACATTTGACCTTACATCCGGATTCCACCAAATCAGGATGAAAGAGAAGGACATAGAAAATACAGCTTTTTCTACAGCCAATGGTAAATATGAATTTACTAGGTTGGCAGGTTGTTGGTAGGAAAAGCCTGCTACATTTATATCGATGACATTATAATAACAGGAAAAACTAAAGAGGAACACTTACGAAATATTTAAGATGTGTTCATGCTTTTATACAAATCAAATTTAAAAGTCAATCTGGAAAAATCCAAATTTTTTAGAACAGAAGTAAATTTTCTAGGTCATATCGTTACCGGCGAAGGTATTTTGCCAGATCCTGTCAAAATATCCGCTATTAAAAAAATTCCCGCACCTACTAACCTTAGGGAATTAAAAGGTTTCCTGGACGTAGCATCGTATTATAGGAAATATATAAAAGACTTTGCAAAAATTGTCAAGCCACTTACCAATTTAACTAGAGGTGAAAATGCTCAAATAAAAGCAAGTCAATCCAAACGGATACAAATTTCACTAACAGAGGAAGGCTTGAAATCATTTAATGACATAAAATATTTGCTTACATCTTCTGAACTTCTGGTATTCCCAGACTTCAACAAACCCTTTATTCTGACGACAGATGCTTCCAATACTGCAATCGGAGCAGTCCTTTCACAAGGGATAATCGGTCAAGACAGACCTATAACTTACATCTCTAGATCACTCAATAAAACCGAAGAGAATTACTCGACAATAAAGAAAGAAATGCTCGCCATAATATGGTTCCTCGACAAATTATGGACTTACCTGTATGGAGCTAAAGAAATAAAAATTCTTACTGATCACCAGCCACTGACGTTTGCATTAAGCTACAGTAATAACAATGTCAAGTTAAAAAGGTGGAAAGCAAGGTTAGAAGAATATAATTATAAACTAATTTACAAACCAGGAAAAACAAACGTAGTCGCCGATGCGTTATCACGGCTGCCAATAGAAGTTAATACGCTAACATCCACAGATGAAAATTCACAACATAGCGCAGAAGAGAATAGCTCAAAGCTCATTCCTCACTGTGAAGCTCCAATTAACTTATTAAAAAATCAAGTTATATTTACAGAAGGAAAGGAGGAAGTTACACACGAAGAGCCTCATCCAAGCTTCCACAGACACCTCATTAAATGTGAAGTTTACGATAAAGAAAACCTAAGTAAAATCTTGAAAAGCGTTCTAAACCCAAACATAATCAATGGAATTAAAATCCAAGAGAAATACATTTCATTCTACAGCAAATATATCAAGAAAATTTCTCACAATTTCGTATGAGGATAACATAGAAAGTAGTTACCGATATCGCAGACGAAGATGTCAAATTTAAAATAATAGAACAAGAACACAAAAGAGCCCATCGCAATGGTAAAGAAAATAAAGACCAGATATTGGAAAAATACTATTTTCCACAAATGACTAAACTTATTAAAAAATATACTAAATCATGTGAAATTTGCGGATGTAATAAGTACGACCGGCATCCACAAAAACCCAAGTTACAGGCAACACCCATACCTTCGTATCCAACAGAAATACTGCATATCGACATTATAGAAACGTCCGGCGAAAAATTTATCTCGCGCGTTGACAAATTCAGTAAATTTGTAAAATTTTTCAGGATGAAAAATAAATCAGTACTGCATATCAGTGATAAATTGATAAGACTTCTACACTATTTCACTGTACCAAAGACTTTGGTCATGGACAATGAAGGCAGCTTTATAAGCCCAATAACTCTGAACTATTTAGAAGGGTTAGAAATTGAAATCTTTCTAGCACCACCTCAGAAAAGCGAAGTCAATGGTGCGATAGAACGTGTGCATTCCACTATTATTGAAATAATCAGATGTCTCCAAGTGGAATATCCTGATTAGTCTATTAAAGAAATTGTCAACATTGCCGTTGACAGATATAATAACACGATACATTCAGTTACGAAAAGGAAACCAGCTGATATTTTCTTTGGAAGAACACAGAGAATCAACTACCAAGATTCAACAAACTTTAAGGAAATAGTTAATTCTGACCTTCGAAATGAAATAGCCAGAAACCAAAAAATACACTAAATTATCACAACAAAAATAGGTCAAAAATAAGGAATTACGAACCTGGTGATACCATATTTAGAAAGAACAAACAAATTAAAGGGAAAACGAAACTGTCGCTAAAGACAATACCGTCACAATAACTACTAAAGATAACAGAAAGATTCATAAATCACATTTAAAAAACTAACTGACATTTACTCTTTAGACTCTTACCTTACTGGACAACTGCAACAGTGGACACCTACGAATATGACAGCCCGCTCGTGACAATCAAACAAGGACTAGGAAAGATTACAAAAGGGACGTATAAAATTATCCACACTATCGATTTGGACGACTACGACAAAATTACAAACGACGTCAGACTTACTGTATACCACGAAATTAGTAAAACAAATATTTTATTTCCACAGTTAAAACATCAACTTTCCGAGATAGATAGCTTATTAAGCCAACTGCGAACAAAAAATGCAACCATTCAAAAGAGATCAATCAATTGGATAGGATCTGCTTGGAAATGGTTAGCAGGAAATCCCGATGCCACTAACTGGGACCAAATACTTTCCACAACACATGAAATGACTGAAAACAGTAACGTACAGTACACCACAAACCAATACCTTATCAAGACAAATAATAAAATATTAGATAGTTATAACATGATTGTAGATGAAATAAGTAAGAATAATAAGGAATTATTCGCACAAACATTATATAATAGGTTCGGTATCATAAAAGAAGAAATTGCAAAAATTATAACGGCAACCCAACTAGCAAAACAAGGAATCGTTCATTCTCAAATTCTAAATAAAGAAGATATCGCAAATATTCTCTCTCAAACTGAGACATTACCTTTTAAAAATGAACTGCAAGCACTCAAATATGCAGAACCTTCTATGATTATTAAAGACTCACCTCTTTTATATGTAATTTCACTTCCAAAAACCGAAGATACCCTTTACAATAATATTATCATACGTTCGACTGTAAAACACCTTAAACGAGTATACTTAGAATTCACCAATCTTTTCATATCCCAAAACGACAAATATGGCATACTTGGAAATTGCATTGAAGTAGATGATACTACTATGCAAGAGAAACCAACATAAAAAACTAAACAAAACCCATTGCATTTCACAGATCCTTAGCGGAGAAAAAGCGCTTTGCGATTACCAATATGTAAACCAAGCTATAATTGAATTAATTAGTGAAGGAACAATATTTCTTTCAAATTTTATTGGAAATATTCTTCTTCTTCTTAATTGGCGTAGAAACCGCTTAAGCGATTATAGCCGAGTTAACAACAGCGCGCCAGTCGTTTCTTCTTTTCGCTACGTGGCGCCAATTGGATATTCCAAGCGAAGCCAGGCCCTTCTCCACTTGGTCCTTCCAACGGAGTGGAGGTCTTCCTCTTCCTCTGCTTCACCCGGCGGGTACTGCGTCGAATACTTTCAGAGCTGGAGTGTTTTCATCCATCCGCTGTCTTTTAATTCGCTCAACTATGTCAATGTCGTAGTATATCTCGAACAGCTCATCGTTCCATCGAATGCGATATTCGCCGTTGCCAATGCGCAAAGGACCATAAATCTTTCGCAGAATTTCTCTCGAAAACTCGTAACGTCGACTCATCTGTTGCTGTCATCATCTAAGCCTCTTCACCATATAGCAGGACGGGAATTATGAGCGAGTTATAGAGTTTGGCTTTTGTTCGTCGAGAGAGGACTTTACTTTTCAATTGCCTACTCAGTCCGAAGTAGCGCCTGTTGGCAAGAGCAATCCTGCGTTGGATTTCCAGGCTAACATTGTTGGTGGTGTTTACGCTGGTTCAAAAATAGACGAAATTATCTACAACTTCAAAGTTATGACTGTCAACAGTGACGTGAGAGCCAAGTCGCGATTGCGACGACTGTTTGTTTGATGACAGGAGATATTTCGTCTTGCCCTCGTTCACTGCCAGACCCATTTTCTGTGCTTCCTTGTCCAGCCTGGAGAAAGCAGAACTAACGGCGCGGGTATTGAGGCCGATGATATCAATATCGGAGGATGGAGTCATGTGTAGAAGTTCACGCAAGTGAAGAAAGTTCTCTGATCGCCATTCACTTGGGAGTGGCCAGAAACGATTCTTTTACACATGGCTCCAGCAGCTCACTAGTTCCAGTCTTTGACCAAGTATCCTCTGGGTAGCCTAAGAACATCCGTTCGAAGGCGAGCTAATGTGAAAAGGCGAAACATCCCCTACATAGGGTTGAGCGCTGGGTTTGGGACCCGCCACGTAAAAAACAATACCAATGAAAAGTAAAAAAGTATTGGAAATATTACTTATAATAATACATCTTTTAAATTAAATGGTACTTTTCTCATAAACTTCTTTAACGAAACTATAACTATGAATAACGTTAGTTACAAACTAGCAAACAAGTTCCTACCAATTCTTACCCGCAATACTTCAGAATAACCTAACGGAAAATTAAATTAAATTAGACTTAAACTATTTACATAAACTACATTTAAATAATATAAATGAACTAGAACGAATAACATCAAAAAACATTATTTCAATTAGCTCAAGCTTCTTAGCAATTCTTGTTGCAGTAACACTATCATTAGTTTTATATATCATACTCAAACCAAAAAACAGAAATTCATTTCTTATCCCACCAATAATAGATTACCCACAGCTTTCAGAAGCCAATAATTCTTAATCAGCGAGACGCTGATGCTTAAGAAGGGCGGAGTTATCACAGCTAGCATAGCTAACAAAATATACAACAACAAAGTTGTCGTAGCTAGTAAAATATACTGACAAGAATGTTGCAACTATAAACAAAAATTCAATTCAGCAATATTCTGCAAATAAACAATATCATTGTTGCTCAATAAAGTTGATTTCCAAAATTTACAACAACAGCACATTTCGTCGGCACTAAACCAGAGCGGAAGCCGTGCAGCCACAATGTAGGCCGTTTCTCGACCAAACTGAGGTTTGCTGTTTTGCTATAATTATTGCTTACGTTATCATTATAGAGTATATTGAAATAAGTACTAGTAAGTAAGAATTCGTACATATGTAAGTTTATAGTAAATAAGCAAAATTTTGTATAAAAGAAATGTATTCAATAAAGAAATTTGAGTTCAACTTTACAATTCAAAAGAGCGAGTAATTATTTGGTGGCAACCATTAACTTGTATGTATGTGGCTCGCATTTGCTTTCGCAAACATACAGACAAATGTGCCAAAGAAATAATATATGTATATGCCATACAAATTCTATTGGTATATATGGAAATGATAACGAATATGCATATTTCATGAAGGCCATCAACTTTCTTTGAAGAAATGAAGTTCATTTGGCACATCTTCACTTTGTAATAGTCGAAATAAATATAAATAATATTTGAAATATTAATTTATTTAAAAATTAAAAAATTAAATTAAAGAGAAATAAAATTAAAATTATTGAAGTGAAACTTCTTAGGCGACTTCGGAAAAGGTTGCGTTAAACGTTTAACGCTTCAGTGGAGGGGGAATAGCGGTGAACCAGAGAACTTAAAGCATAGAGAAGGTGCAGGTTCGATAGCGAACATTTGTTAGATTTGTAGTAAAGTAAGGAATTCACCTCACTACCACAGAATTCACGGTGTAAAGAGAAATAAATATATGTATTTTCGGCATATGAGGACGTGGCATAAATGCCCAAGCAGAGAATATGAAGAGCCATAAATATACATATGTATGCATGCCCATGATTACACTCCCAACGAATGTAAAGAATTTCGTTTTGCTTGTTTAAATTTTTGCTTTCAACCAGGGAATCGCTTGTATGTGTAATGTATGCATATGCAATTTTTTTTTTTTAAGTGGGGGGAAGCATCAAAAATCGAAATGCGGAACTTTAATCCGCTAAACCTAACCTACTCCCAACTCCAGACTCTCCCACGGGACCACCTGATTAGGTATTACTTCGTGGGAGTGATAAGACATTTAAGTCTCCTCTATAGCACGGACTGACGGACGCCTATTCTGCTCTATATATCTAAGTCATGTCATTCCAGTTCTCAGTGGACTTACACATAAGTTTCGTCAAATTCTCCACCGTAAAACTACCACCGAGTGTAGTTTTAAGTTTTTCCCTTGCACTTATAAAGCGAAGGCAATAAAAGACAACATGCTCAGAGTCTTCAAAGCACTCTGAACACGTCGGACAATTCGGACTAATGTCGTGCTGGAATCTGTACAGGTAGCTTCAAAAGCACCCATGCCCACTTAGTATTTGGGTTAGGTGGAAATCCAGGTCCCCATGTCGTCTATCGATCTAAGGATGGATGTCGGTATCAGTTTGTAGGTCCACCGTCCTTTGAGTGAGGTTTGCCACCACTGCTGATATATCGTTAAGCTTTTCATTCTCTCTTCTCTTTTGGCTCCTATGGGTGGCTCTGGTAATTTGTACACTCGCTCGTATTCGTCATCCTGGATGTCAATGGGCATCATACTGGCTATTACTTCAGCAGCATCGCTTGAAATTGTTCGGAAAGCACTGATAACTCTTAGTGCCGTTAGCCTGTGCACTGTGTTTATTTGTCTGGCATATGCTTTGATGCCTAGCGCCTGGATTCATATTGGAGCCGCATATAACATAACCGATCTCATTACCTTTGCGAGTAATAAACGCGCGCAGCCTTTATTTGCCATCATTCTAGATAAGGAATTAAGGATTTTATTCGCTTTACATGCAGTGTATTCTAGGTGATCCTTAAATTTGAGCCTTGAGTTTACTATTACTCCCAGATATTTTAGGTGAGGCTGTGAATAAATCTCGCACTTTCCAATGGTGAGACATATTTTTTCTTCCACCTTTCTTGTACTTATGAGCAAGACTTCTGTCTTTTGCTCAGCCAGTTCTAAACTCATTGATGAGGACCCTTGGCGCAGACCGTTTATGCACTCATCGCATTTGCTGTTGCTTGGTGTTTAGCCACTGCTACCACAATAAGGTCGTCTGCGTATGCAACTAATTTAATACCTTTCGGTTGGTGTCTCCTTAGCACCCCATCATACATTATGTTCCATAGAAGGGGCCAAGTACCGAGCCTTGCGGGACTCCACTCGAAATCGAATAGTTCTTGGTGCCTTCATCTGTATCGAATAACAGTCGCCTGTTTTCGAAATAACTTATTACAATTTCCTTCAGATATTGAGGAGCGCTTATGTCATACAGAGCCTTGATTATGTTTGCCCATTTTGCTGAGTTAAGGGCATTCTTCACATCCAGGGTGACCAGCGCACAATATTTTTTGTTCCGCCTTTCCATCGCTTGCCTCTTACAGCGCATTTCGCGGTGTCAACGACATCGTATAGTGCGTCAATGGTGGACCTCTTTTTCATAAGGTCGTATTGTCTTTCTGATAATCCGCCGGCTTTCTGGATTGCTACCTCCAAGCGGTTTCTAACCATGCTTTCATATACTTTGCCAATAGTGTCAAGCATGCACAGAGGTCGATATGAAGATGGTTCCTCCGGAGGCTTTTTTGGTTTAGGAAGTAGAACCAACCCCTGGACTTTCCATGGATCGGGAAATATTCCTTCTTTTAAGCACGCATTGTACATTTTTACGAATAATTTAGGTTTCAGTATCATGGCTTTCTTTAGGGCTCTGTTTGGAATGCTATGTAATCCAGGCGCTTTGCTTTTTCCGGCTATGGCCAATATTTCTTCTTCACTAACTAGCAGTGGTAGCTCTATGACTTCGGTTCGAGGCTTAGCATAAGAAATACTGTCGTGTTTTGGAAACAAAGTTTCGGGGACATTTCTCATAAAGAATGCACTTTTGGGTTGTTGTGCATTGTTTTTAAATTTTGACATACATATTTTATATGCTGTTCCCCTTACTTTACTTTACTTCTTCACAGAGTTTTTCAAAACACTTCTTTTTACTGCGACCAATGGCTGACTTCAGAAGCTTCTTTTGACTTTTAAATATATTCCTAAGACTGCTTTCATTTTCTTCACTAGGCGGCGTCTAGCTGAGTTACAGACTTTTCTGAGCCCTGCTATTTCTTCCTTCTACCAATACTCTGGCCTTCGGTTGTTGTGGTGTGCTGTCCTACGCATGGTTGCGTCGCAAGCTGTGAACAATTTTTTTCGCACTGTGGATACCAAGTGCATGATGTCTTCGCCTTGTATATTTTCTGAACTCCAGACCATTTGAAAAAGTTCGTCATCAAAGTCTTTTTGTTTCCAAGTTCGTTTTTGGCATGTGCTCCTGCTGCGGCGTTCCGTCCCTCCGGCATATGAGACTTCGGCATAACAGCGAATATGGAGCCTTTGTTTCCTTTTTGAAATGTATTTTGCGTTCAGCTATTCAGGATCGTAAGATTCGTTTGGCCGCAGAATTAAAGTAGTAGACGCTCACCGTGGTTTGTGCGCCTACTACCCTAAGCGGTCGACCACGCATTGAAGTCGCCTGCGATTATAATTGGTGCTTTGACTCTGGTTTCTAGATCAAATTCCAGGAGGAATTCTTCAAAATCTTTAATAGAGGCGCTGGGAGGAGCATAGCAGCTAACAAAGTATGTGCCACGTATATTTGCCCATGTGAAACAGTTGTGATATCTGGAACGAGATATAAATGGTTGTCCTTTACATGACCATATCGCTGCTTTTCCGGATTTGTCTGTAGTCCAAGTGCTTTCCGAACGCTGGGAGTATTGTTCGCTTAATAAAGCGACATCAATGTTTTTTTCAAATGCTGTCTGTTCAAGCCGATCTTGTGCTGCAGCGCAGTGATTTAGATTTAATTGCAATATCTTCATTTTCCTAAAGGTTTCGCCATCTCCAAGTACTTAGGGCAAGTAGTACTCAAGGCTGAGTGTGCTTCTTTACAAAGCATGCAGCTAGGATCGTTATTGCATGACTTCGCTTCATCCACGGGGTTGCAGCATTTTTGCGCCATGTGCCCCAGATGGAAACACCTAAAGCAACGGGGAATAGGGTAGTATTCCCGGAGGCGACAGATGGACCACCCGATTTTTAACTTGCCTATTAAGGCGTAGCCTTGGCATCCTGGGCGCGCAGGCATAGAGTAGCTATTTGGGTACCGCTTCGGGTTTTTCGCATGTTCTTAATATTTATTTTCCCTAGGTTTTCTATCCCGCACTCTTTTTTCAGTGCCTCGCAAATTTCTTCCGGAGATGTTATTTCATTTAAATCCTTGCATATGATCGTGACATTGTGGGTTTTGGGCTGTATCACAGCTATTTCACCGACCACTTCCTCTAAGACTCCTTAGAAAGCTTCGGCTCTCTTATCCGCTTGGTTTTTCAGCTCTAATAGCAGGTCTCCTTTCAAAGTTTTCGTTATATACGTTACACTTGAGCCCAATTCTTCTAACCCGGTATCACCTTTTACTATCCGGAGAATATTCGCGTATGATGCACCATCTTTTTTCGTGAGTATGATGGCGTCTGGCCTCGATCTAATTTTCTTTTCGACTGGTCTGCACTTCTTGACAACGTCCACCTAAGTTTCGGATGTAGTGGGTATAACCGTTGTATTGGTTTGGATCAACTTCAAGTCTCGCTGTAGGTGGTCTGCTTCGCTTTATTTACATTTTTCGGCTTTTTAGTGGGGGGTAAAAAGCCTATTGTCTCCCGTAGCCTCTTCGGGGTATTTACATCTTTACCCATTGGGGAAACCAGACCACCTCTTATTTTATTGTTGGCATCTTCGCATTTTTTGTTTGATCAAGCAGCGGTGGATAACCCACTTTTCCCATTAGGAGGAGTTCTCATGATTGTAGAGCTCCTTCTAAATGGATTCTCTGGCGTGCATCCACTACTGTTCTCAGAGGCCATACCTCAATGAGAAAAATAGTTGGGAGCTCCTAACGAAAGGTGTGTTCAGTCACTGTCCCTACAACCTTGCTTATATTTTCGATAGTTGACAATGCCAAAACCAAAGAGAATACGAGGAGGAGAAAACAAAAAGGAGAACAGCTGACTATTCAAAACAAAACGGCAATGCAAAAATTAAGCACGCGCTTTGTTTGGATTGCTGCTACAGGTGAAAAACAATGTGTTTTGAATAAAAAAACACAAAATATATTCGGGTAAGAGCAAATGAATTTTAATTATAAAATACAAATTTATTTATCTTATCTTTCAGATTTAGTGTCCGTTTAGTTGTTCTAGCTTTCGAAAAGCCTCAGCAAAGAAATCGCTTCAAATTGGTGTGAAAAACTAGGAATTTTTGACAAAACCCCAGGACCGCACCAAAAACACAACCACTTCACTTGAAAATTCAACCAGGGAATCGCTTGTATGTGCAATGTATGCATATACATATGTATGTATGCTTTTGCGTTTTGCCCTCAGCAATTCAATATTGACATCTAAACATACATACATAATTACGATATGAGTATAATTTTGTATTAATGCATGCATAGTAATATTTATAGTCAATTTGGATATGTAATGAAATGTAGTAAATTTTACAACAAAAACGATTTTCGCGACGATGGCAAAAGCTAAAAATCATAAATTGAACAACTTCTAAAATATTATTTTAAGTTCTCTGCTTAAAGTATAGAGAAGGTGCAAATTGAATTCTGTATGATGTTGTATGTGAATTTAAGAAAGTGTTGGTCACTCCTGGAGGATGGAGTCATGTGTAGAAGTTCACGCAAGTGAAGAAAGTTCTCTGATCGCCATTCACTTGGGAGTGGCCAGAAACGATTCTTTTACACATGGCTCAAGCAGCTCACTACTTCCGGTCTTTGACCAAGTATCCTCTGGGTAGCCTAAGAACATCCGTTCGAAGGTGAGCTAATGTGAGAAGGCGAAACATTCCCTACATAGGGTTGTGTGCTGGGCTTGGGACCCGCCACGTAAAAAGCCATACCAATGAAAATTAACGATCAGCCTCGGATGAGAGATCCCCCTTATCATGACGACCATGGCAAAGGAAATAAGGACTACGAATTAAGGGCATGCACCTGGAATGTCCGGTCCCTTAATAGGGAAAGTGCCGCTGCCCAGCTGGTTGATGTCCTCGTGAAAATAAAGGCCGATATCACCGCCGTCCAAAAAAATGCGATTGACGGAACAAGGACAGAAACGACCAGGTCCCTGGGGCTTTACTACAGTACATATATAAAGGAGCGCAAGTTTGGTGTGGTATTCGTGGTGGAAGAGAGACTCCGTCGCCGAGTACCATCATTCACTCCGGTGAATGAACGCCACAATCCGCATCAAAGCAAGGTTCTTCAACATATCGCTGATTTGCGCCCACGCCAGGATGAAAGAGAAGGACGATGTGACCAAAGATGCCTTCTATGAGCGCTTGGTGCACACTTTTGAGATCTGCCCCCGCCACGATGTCAAAATCGTGCTTGCAACTTTTACGCCAGGGTGGGCAAAAAAGGTATATTTGGCACTA
This sequence comes from Bactrocera tryoni, assembly GCF_016617805.1. Classification (NCBI taxonomy): domain Eukaryota; kingdom Metazoa; phylum Arthropoda; class Insecta; order Diptera; family Tephritidae; genus Bactrocera; species Bactrocera tryoni. The sequence goes on along the minus strand of NW_024396366.1, from coordinate 6,086,037 downwards.
CGGTCGGTAACTGTGGGATGGCATTTCAAACTCCTTACATACAGCTGCAACCGCAACCATTGGTTTTCGGAAAATGCAAAAGAACAGCTGGTACGACGAGGAGTGCCGTGTCGCAGCGGAGAGAAAGCAGACTGCCTACCTCACAACGTTACGATCGACCACAACATGTGCGGGGTGGGACAGATACCAAGAGTTGAAGAGGGAAGCGAGACGCATTTGCAGGCAGAAAAAGAAAGAGGCCCAAATGCGCGAGTATGAAGAGCTTGATAAGCTGGCCGACAGGGGTAATACTCGAAAATTCTACGAAAAAATGCGTCGCCTTACAGAAGGTTTCAAGACCGGAGCATACTCTTGTAGAACCCCCAAAGGTGATATAGTCACCGATGGTCAGAGCATACATAAATTATGGAGGGAACACTTCTCCAGCCTGCTGAATGGCAGTGAACGCACAACGCCAAGAGAAGGCGATCCCGATTCCCCAATCGATGACGATGGAGCCGACGTTTCATTGCCGACCATGAAGAAGTTCGAATAGCAATTACCCGCCTAAAGAACAACAAAGCGGAGGGGGCCGATGGATCGCCGGCCGAGCTATTCAAACACGGCGGCGAAGAACTGATAGGGAGCATGCATCAGATTTTTTGTAAAATATGGTCGGACGAAAGCATGCCCCACGATTGGAATTTAAGTGTGCTCTGCCAATATCCACAAAAAGGGAGACCCCACAATCTGCGCCAACTACCGTGGGATTAGCCTCCTCAACATCGCATATAAGGTTCTATCGAGCGTATTGTGTGAACCGTCAACAAACTGATGGGACCTTATCAGTGTGGCTTTAGATATGGAAAATCAACAACCGACCAGGTATTCACCATGCACCAAATTTTGGAAAAGACCCGTGAAAGGAGAATCGACACACACCACCTCTTCGTCGATTTCAAAGCTGCTTTCGACAGCACGAAAAGGAGCTGCCTTTAAGCCACGATGTCTAAATTTGGTATCCCCGCAAAACTAATACGGCTGTGTAAACTGACGTTGAGCAAGACGAAAAGCTTCGTCAGGATCGGGAAGGACCTCTCCGAGCCGTTCGATACCAAACGAGGTTTCAGACAAGGCGACTCCCTATCGTGTGACTTTTTCAACATGCCGCTGGGAAAATAGTTCGAGGTGCAGAACTTAATCGAGCAGCTACAATCTTTTATAAGAGTGTACAGCTGCTGGCGTATGCCGATGATATTGATATCATCGGCCTCAACACCCGCGCCGTTAGTTCTGCATTCTCCAGACTGGACAAGGAAGCAAAGCAAATGGGTCTGGCAGTTAACGAGGGCAAGACGAAATATCTCCTGTCATCAAACAAACAGTCGTCGCAATCGCGACTTGGCTCTCACGTCACTGTTGACAGTTATAACTTTGAAGTCGTAGATAATTTCGTCTATCTCGGAACCAGTATAAACACCATGTCAGCCTGGATCTCCAACGCGGGATAACTCTTGCCAACAGGAGCTACTTCGGACTGAGTAGGCAACTGAGAAGCAAAGTCCTCTCTCGACGAGCAAAAACCAAACTCTATAATTCGCTCATAATTCCCGTCCTGCTATAAGGGCAGAGGCTTGGACGATGGCAACAACTGATGAGTCGACGTTGCGAGTTTTCGAGAGAAAAGTTCTGCGAAAGATTTATGGTCCTTTGCGCTGTACGAGATGTACGACGACATTGACATAGTTCAGCGAATTAAAAGACAGCGGCTACGCTGGCTAGGTCATGTTGTCCGAATGGACGAAAACACTCCAGCTCTGAAAGTATTCGACGCTGTACCCGCCGGGGGAAGCAGAGGAAGAGGAAGACCTCTACTCCGTTGGAAGGACCATATGGAGAAGGACCTGGCCTCGCTTGGAATATCCAATTGGCGCCACGTAGCGAAAAGAGGAAACGATTGGTGCACTGTTTTTAACTCGGCCATAATCGCGTAAGTGGTGTCTACGCCAATACAGAAGAAGAAGAAGTCTTCCATACAAAATAAGCTAATAGATTTGTTTGCTGGTCGAATAAAACACGCCAATTGTTAGTGATGCGTAAGTTTTACAGAGTATCAATTGCCTATCGAATCGCATTGAACTTTCGAATCGCATTGTATTTCGCATCGCTTTACAGAGTAAGCCCCAGGTATCTAGAAAAAAGTACGTGACAATATCGCTGATGATTCCTTGGACCTATGGGTTAAAGCGAGGGTGGAACGATATTAATATTTCATTAACATCATATGATGGCACAATTTTGTGCGCAGACCTGCTTTCTGGAGAAACAGAAGATTATCTAAATTTGAATCGAGAACACCCTCGCGGATGGGAACATTATTCGACCCTCGTTTCCAAAAAGAATGATAGTTCCAACATTAAGACCAGTGCAGATCCACTTCTTTTTTTTGGAAAGTATAGTTATAATTAAGGTCATTCTAAGATCTGACCAATTATACTTTCAGAGTGCTGGAAATGAATTCAATGCAATAAAAGATTGTGTGCCTAAATACTTGTGTATTTATTAATATTAACTATAGATGGTTTGCGAACTCTAGTCTCTATGTCGTCATCGCCTATCTTTCTTTTTCTAAAAAGAGCCATTATACAAAAACTACCTGAAATTAATTTCGGTACAAAAACATGTCCTATACCTGTACATTCATGTATACTTTTTTCAATTGCCCTTTTTTGAAAGGTCACGCGATAGTCATGTCATGCTGTTATTATATTTTGGTTCAGTATTGCTTGGCATTTCATCATGAAAAGGCTTACGCCAAAACAACATTTACAAATCGTTTAAGTTTATTACGAAAACTGACGTTCTGTAAAGAATGGGTTCCGCGCGCTTCGCTCAACTCGGACCGACGTATGAAACGACTTATCGCATAGACCTTCCCAAGCGACATCAGGTTGCTCTATGGGCTCTTGTTAAGCTCAAAGAAAATGCAACGTTTTCGAGCCAAATTTTATTCATCGATAAGGCATATTTCTGCCTCAAAAGGTAAGTAAACAAGCAAAATTTTCGCATTTGGAACGAGGAGATTCAATAGTTTAGTGTTGTTTGTGGGCCAGTGGAATCCTCGGTTTAAACTTCACTAAAATTATGCCGGTGATTATGTCAATGTCGACCGTTGTCGTGCCATGATAACCAATTATTTGATAGTTGAAAATGAAGCTCGTGATCTCGGCGACATGGTTTCAACTAAACGGCGGCACTTTCCACACATCGCATTAATCAAGGGATGTATTGAGAGAACACTTCGATGAGCAGATAATTTCATGTGTTGAGTCGGTCGATTAGCCATCAAGATCATGTTATATCACACTGTTAGACTTTTTCTTGTCTGGATATGTAAAGTATAAACTGTATGCGGGCAATCGCGCATCAATTCAAGTCTTGGAGCAAAACATCGCGCGAGTTAGGTACCAACTACCACAAACACCCAGTACCAAACCTCGAACCTCTGCCACAACTTCAGATATTGAAGAAATTTTACAAAAATATTTAGGCAAAGTCAGCAACACTGACAGAGCCGGAACTAGCTGCTTCAGCGCCTGTGGCAACAACCTTGCTTGCGCCCTTGCCATATAGTATAATGGAAACCGATGTTGCCCAAATCAAAAATCATATATTTACAAGTGAAAGAACGTACATCTTATTTTCAATAATAATTTATACAAAGATCGCTTATATCGTTCAGAATAATACTTTTCTGGATTTCGCCTCTGCAAATAAATCGATAATTTTATCGAAATTGAGACGTGTTGTAGTATCCTTCTCAATCGACAAAATAGAAATATTCGCCAACCGTTCCTGGCCTAAAGAGGAACGAAGATAAGATTTGATGAGTTTTAGCTTACTAAAAGAACGCTCGCAAGTAGCCGTCGTAACAGGCATGCATAAGAATATTCTCGCGCTGTTGTTATGTTCGGATATACATCCTCGAGCGACAGATCGAATATTTTTTCTAATACATTCAAATGGTTCATGTCTTTGGCTTCACTCATCAGCGTCGTTGCTTGAAATTTGAAACTCTCAATTTCTGATGAAAATTCATGCGGATCCAAGTCATCAGGATATTTGATAGCGAGATCTGCCGCTATTTTGGTTAGTTGAGTAACACTGGTGTTCACAATTGCTTGACCGCTCAAAAATGCGAAATCATCGGCAACTTCATTTAAAGCGATGAACCGGGTATTCATTTGGGCAATCATAAGATCAAGAACTTGGATCAATCCTGCTTTGAAATGAGTTTGGGCACTTATAGATGGAGATTCATCTTTCGCTTTTTCTCCCGGCATCATTTTCTTTGGTCGTTTTCGAGTATCTTGGAAATCTGGTGTTACTTGCAATTGTTCAGCTGTCACAATTGATGATTGCAAAATTTTTGTGAAGAAAGTCTCTCGGTATATGGTTAATTGTGACAGCAATCTATTTATTATTGCATTTACATTTTGCAATCTCTCCGTCACTATTCATCTGTGCTCGACCTGAGTGAGTTGCGCTTTGACCGGAAATACTACCAATTTTTGTTTTTCAAATGGCACCTACATATTTTTCCCTTGATTTTGGAATACGAACTAATTATCCTATACAATAACGTAAAACGACTAATGGCAAGTTTCCATGGATATTATAAATAGGAACCTTGATGTGTAGTTGATATTGCTAGATTAGGATACAATTTTCAAATACTATTTTCTTGGAATTTATGCACATTGTATATTATTCTAGAGGGGAATGAATTTTTATTCCAAAACTGAAGAAAAAACATGTATGTGTCGTTTGAAAGACAAAAATTGATAGTATTTCCGGCTAAACCGGAAGTTATACCGAAAATCAGAAAGCACCTTCCGATAGTCCTCATTGTCTATGGAAAACAAAATCTACAATTTGCACAATTTTATATCATTGCATCATATGTTATTGAAAAAAGCATGCGTTTTGTCACCTGGATCACAGATGAACACAGATTGTGGCTGACTGGCCCAGCACACGGCACGGCCGGCAGTGGGCACAGAAACAGGACTGACAGACTCGCACTAATAGCGTGGCGCCCCCGATTTCTGGAATAGCACGTCCACGGGTGCCCTTGCTTTGTGCGCGCCTCGCGACGATTACATTCGCACTGGCACGTGTGGTACTGCCGCATTGCTGCCCACTGCACTGGCTCTGGCGCTGCAGTTTTTCGGTCCGTTCGCGCCCTATGTCTCTTGTTTCGCCCGCCGTGGGTGACGCACCAGTTTCAGACGGTAGCTCTTTCGGACGCTCAGCAACCGATATTTCGTCAGGCGTATGTAGGCTCAACCTACGTTGCGCCTCTGCGACTGTTGCGCCCGTGGCGGGTGCCACCTTCGCCACGCCCTAGTTACGGCTCTGAACACTGTATAGCAATTCTTATGTATATGTCGCTTCCTAATCGACATTGGTGCCGTTACACTTAAATCAAAAAGTATTGCGTAAACAATTTGTCAATTAAAATCAATTCTACAAATAAAATGCTTAAATGTGGTTATGTAAAAGTTTGCTAAAATGTTGCTGCATTATGCTTAGTCAATATTAAAGCAATAAGCAATAACAAACAAAACTGCTGGCGCAGTCACAGGGTTACTTCTCTCAAGAAAAGTTACCAAAACGAACAAACGTTAAGCTGTTCAAGTAAAATTTAAATCAAATTAAATTAAATTAAAATAAAACCAAAAAATTATACAAAAACTGTTTGTGGAAATAAATACACTGATAAAATAAAACATGAGCCGATTTGACGCCAACAGGAACATTTGATAATATGGAAGGACAAAGCAGCAATCAACGACAAATGGAACAAATGGCCAATATAATTGGGCAACAAGAGGAAGCAATTAACCAAATAAGGCTTCAGTTTGAGAACCAGATGCAGACACAACCATTATTAACTCCGAAAGAATTGTTACAACGATTTAGACAATTGAAAAGTCTGGATACTGGACATAACGTTATGTCTTTTATAAAATCTGTTGATGCGATTATCAACTTGTGCCCGCCAAATAACCAACGACTTATGAACGTAGCAATGACTATAGGACCAACGAAAAAATTCTAGGAGATGCCGGCAACTATATGCAGGAATTAGGCGACAACGCTATGTGGAATGAAATTAAATTTAAACTGCTAGACCAATTCCGAGCAAGAACAACATATAGCGACACCTTTAATAAATACAGAGACATAACAGTAAGCAATCTAAGAGAACTATTTTCATATTTTCGAAAGGCTAAACATGAAATTAATCAAGTATATTTATTGGATGAAAGTAAACATAATATTTAAAGCATTGTTCACTTAAAATCTGTACGCAAAAATATTATTATAACTAAAAAGATAAACAACGGAAACTAAAAATTTTTATACGTTAAAGAAGATAATTTATTAAGCTTTTAATTTTATTACAAGATATAATTATTCAACTTTGTTATGTAGGAAGTTGCGAGCATGTTTTTTAATAGAAGTCATTAACTTTCGAACAGTTTTTCTTGTTACTTTAGCTGCATGTTTATTCCATAAAGGCAACATTGAGTCATATTTTTTTATTACCCGACCACTTCTCCTTAAATTGTTTTTTACTATCGCCCAATATTTTTCTATTGGGCGAAGCTGTGGACAATTTGGCGGATTAAAGATTTTTGGTATTACTTCAACCTTGTTATTTTGATACCACTTCATGGCGGTGGAAGAATAATGTATGCTCGCCAAATCTGGCCAAAATTTTACAGAAGTTCTGTGATGTCGAATAAACGGCAGTAATCTTTTCTCAAGACACTCTTTTTTATAAATATCTGATGTCATTATGGTCGACGTTACGAAAGTATGACTTTTAAGGCCACAGGAGCATATTGCTTGCCAAATCATAACTTTTTGACCGTATTTATCAATTTTTTTATATTTATATTTAGCTTCCACATTCCCACGATTGTTTGCAACATAAAACTTTTGTCCAGGAAGTTGATTGCAATCGAGTTTAACATAAGTTTCGTCATCCATTACAAGACAGCCTTTGAACTTCGTCAAAATCTGATTGTACAGAAGTCGTACGCGTCTTTTTGCCAAAATATTCTGTTTGTCAGATCTGTTTGGGTACTTAATTGCACGGTATGTATTTAGCCCAGCATTTAAACGTATTCGTCTGGCGGTACTTGTACTTGTCCCGAATTTTTTGGCGCGATCACTGTCAGATAGCCCGGGATTTTTTTTAATTGAGGTTAGTATCTTCTTTACTAATTCTAAATCCCGCGCTCCTCTTTTTACACACATTTTTTTAGCTCTTTCTATGCTCAAAGTATTTTTGTACCGTTTAATTACACTACAAACTGTTGTTTTGGACAATTTTAATTTTTTTCCAATTTTTGAACCTGACCATGTCGGATTTGCTATAAATTCGTTCACTATTAATTTTCGATTAGCGTACTCCATTTCACATTTAAAAGCCAACTGATAAGCAAGGGTATTGAAAAGTCCTATACATAACTGTATTTTAACTATATACTCAGATCAACTGATTTTACTCAGAAAATTTGTAAAATAACGGAAAAGCGGTCCATAGAGTGCGTACAGATTTTAAGTGAACAATGCTTTACAAATTGGATAGAGTTGATAGTGGTCACTTCATTAAATACTATAATAATGAAATTTTCACAAATAAGAGCACTAGATGATCCAAGGACCATACATATAAAATATAGAAAAAATCAAAATAATTACAATAAGCAACAAAATTCCAATAAATACATATAATGCAACTTCACACAACAACACAAGTACAATTAGACACTTCTACTAGTGTAATAAAAAAAGGGGTGTTAACGGAATACCCCGAAACTATTCTCGAAAACCCATTATTCTATAAAACACTTAACGGCGTAAATTAAATTAATCACATTATTACAACACCATTTCCAAAAGAATTAGAATGCCTTGGTGCACTTCAATGGAAAGTTATTGACTTTCCAAACAAAAATTTTTCTGCCAAAATGGGGCAAAATTTTTGCAACCATTAATGGCAAGAATTGATATTAAAGAAAAATGTGTTCAACTTTTAATTAATAAATTATATTTCGACGAATACAATTATCCTCAATATATTCAACATATTTATAATTTACAAGAAACAAGGCTTATTGATACAATAAACAATTTCGATTTATCACATTTAAATACTGAAGAACACCAGGCAACTTTAGGGCTTCTTACTGAGTTCAATGATTTATTTTTAAAAGAAGCGGATAAGTTATCCTGCACAAATGAAGTGCAACATGAAATTGCTACCATAAAAGTCCAGTAAATAAAGCATCAAATTAAGAATATGTTGCAACAGAAAATAATAAAAGAAAGTAATTCCCCATACAATAGCCCACTGTGGATTGTTGAAAAAAAATTAGACAATTCTGGAAAAAATAAATACAGAATTGTCATCGATTAAACGAAGTTACAGTGAATGATAAATTTCCAATTCCAAGTTAAAATTCATTACTAGACAAATTAGGTAGAACACAATACTTTTCAACTTTGGATTTGGCCGAGGGATTTCATCGAATTCCAGTTAGAGAAGAAGACAGAGTTAAAATCTTTGGTCATTACAAATTTATTCGTATACCTTTTGGCCTAAAAATGTTCCATCAACTTTCCAAAGGCTGGTGAAGAAAATTCTTTACGAATACATTAACAAAATATGCGTCGTTTACATGGACGATGTCTTAGTGTTCGGTACTTCATTGCAAGAGCACCTAATGAATTTAAAATAAATATTCCAGGCTCTATAAAAAGCCAAATTAAAACAACAAATGGACAAATGCGACTTTCTAAAGAAAGAAACGGAATTTTTGGGACATATTCTCACAGCAAATGAAACAAAACCAAATCCCGCCAATGTTGAATTTATCAGAAATTTGAAAATACCAAATAGCACAAACAAAATAAAATATTTTTCAGGAATGATAGGTTTTTGCAGGAAATTTGTTAAAGATTACGCGAAAATTGCATATCCTATAACCCAATACTTAAAAAAGGATATAAAAGTTAACGAATACTACACCGCTTTCATAAATTCATTTGAAAAATTAAAGGATATCGTAACACACTCACCTATATTACGATATCCTAACTTTACAAAAAAATTCAAAATCACTACAGATGCTAGTAACTTTGCAATTGGATCAGTTTTGTCTCAAGGTGAACATCACATTTCATATGCATCAATATCATTGAATAAATACAAAACAAAATATGGTACAATCGAAAAAGAGTTGTTAGCAATAGTATGGGCCGTCAAATATTTTCGCCCATACGTTTTTGGCAGACAATTTGATCTAGAAAGTGATCATCAACCATTAAAGTGGCTAATGACCAAATATACGGGCAAAGACATAAGTCCAAAACTGCAAAGATGGCTCGTTAGTTTAGGCGAATATGACTTTTCACTTGAGTATGTATTTAAATCTCAACAAAGCCTTTTTGTAAACCTTACCTCTGGTGGGGGGAATTCAAAACAATGTTTTGTTGAGTGAGAAATCTTTCATTCTGATTTTATTTAGAATTTTCACTTATTTATATACAATTTTAAGAACTATCTTAATATATGTGTATGTGTGTATGTTCATATGTACTATATGTAGCATATTGTTTATGATACATGGTATGGTATTGTTTTCAAATGCACATGTTGTGTGACCTTGGATTTGTTTTAATGTGAGTACATTTACAGACAGTTGCTACAATGTATTCTAAGAACCCATGGGTTATCATATGTAAACATCTTATCTTTTGTAATGTTTGTGTTATTGTCTGTTGAATGCTATTGGTTTGCATGACAATGCATTTTTAGTATGTGTTTATGTTTATGTGCATGTATGTTCAATATATTTGAACATAGATATCTAATAATAGTGGACTGTATCAATAGTAAGATTTAATAATATATAAACGTTTTTAAATATAATGTTGTTGTCCGTCCTTTGGCAGCAACGAACATGTTCAATTTTGAACAGTATGTAAAAGGAAAAACTAACAACATTACCGACTTCTTAAGCAGAATAAAAAACGATGAAATTAATGCTAATATAGAAATTCTCCAATGTGATGATGAAAAAAACAGCATGTCAGTAAAAGTTGAAGCACTTGCAAGATGAAGATTTAGGATTTGAAATTCCTATCTTGGACACTGTAGTGAATATATCTAAAACACAACGTTGAAATTATATTTAATTACAAAAGAATTTACTTAGGCAAGAACGATATCGATCAAAACAATGTGCTAAATATCATGAAAAGATAGATAGATAAAGGAAAAGTAGGAACTTAACCTTACAGCAGAAACTAGTTTCTGGTTTGAATATGTTTTGATGACCTGAGTATGGATTAAAATGATTTAGTTAATAAATGAAAGAGAATCAATTTTTCGGCTGAATTTAGAAACATAGAATGCCTTCTTGTGGATTTTCGCTTTGTGCGCAATTAGTTTGAACACTTATTAATGAATGCAAAACTGTTGCAGAACTGTCGAGACGATGTTATCATCAGCAAGAAATAAAACTAACGACATAAATGAAGAAGTGGAAAAAGTGCAATAACGAAAATTTTTTTTAAAGAAATCGTTCTCTTTTCTATTGCAGTTCAATACATCTGCAAAATGAACCTGTTTTATTCCATACAACTTATTGAACACAATTATTGCTCAAAATTTATAAAAGCTTTTTCATAATAATTGCACCACTTTAAGAATATTTTGCACTTTACCCGTTTTTGTTGAAGCGGTGAACGTTCGTTTAGCGCTTTAACAAGACATCAAAACTTTTCATCACTCATTCCCGTCACAGAGCGAGATTTCAGGACCATCCATACTGTGTCTAGAAGTAGATTTAGTTTTAAGTAGAATTTCCAGATATATGTACATATATCCAGTATTCGCTGCCCCCTAATCTCAAAGAGCAAAAGCTTAATCGTGATAATCAACAGATTTTAAAGACCTGTTTTCTTTTTAATTAGACCGACTAATAAACCTTTGAGTGGAATGTTCGGTCTTCTTCTTAATTGTCAAGCTTTCCTATCTCTAAATTCATATGCGACTTCATGGCATCTCGCCCCACAACATCACATTCATCACACAACACAACATTCATCCAGAGAACATAAAACATAGAGAAGGTGCAGGTTAGACAGCGAACATTTTATAAAATTGTGATACGGAAAATTCCGTATCACAATTCTCACAACTACAGAATTCACGTTGTGAAATGTTAACGTTTTTAACAGTTCTCCACATACTCAAACAGAGAATATGAAGAGAAATAATATATGTACGGCAAATGATGCCATAGCATGTATGCGCAATCAAGGAATATTGAATAAAAATAAGTTCCTTGATATTCCATTTTTAACAGCGAAAAATATGTACAAATACAATAGATCCATTCAAGCGGTCCTCGCGACTTAGTAGATCTGCAATAAAGATGCTAAGCGTAGAAAAACCGACGCGGACAAGATCGTCGCCACCGGTGCTGCGAGACAACACGCCGCAAGCGAAGGCAGTAAAACCTCGCGGCGACTACATGACGGAGCTTGGTGAGGAAATTAAAAAGATGATAAATTTGATGCGCCCACCGCAGCGAACAATAATCAACAATCTTAGGGACCTCGTTGGCAATATAACGAAGATGTACGAAAAAGCCTTAGAGGAATACCAGAAAAGCAAGGAAGCAAGACGAAATATTCTAAATATGCCTGTAACAACGGAAATAACGCCTAAAAGACCTCGCGAGGGAAAACAGGCGAAAAGGCAGACTCCTCCAAAAAAGATAAAACCACCCATGGAGAAGAACCAAAGAAGGCTAAAAATAACGAGGAAAAAGTAGATACGTTAACCTCAATCAACAAAGGAAAGGCACCGGCAAAGCAAGATGGCTGGACGGAAATAAAAAAGAAAAAGATGGCAGCATATAAGCATCGACCAAGGCCTGATGCGATAGTGATCGAGCGAACTGTTAACATGACATACAGCGATATCCTAAAGGCGGTTAAAAAAGAAGATGCGCTCCAGAAACTGGGTGAAAGTGTAACCAGGATAAGGAAGACAGCTAAAGGGGAAATTTTAATGGAACTTAAGAGCGCGCAAATGGAACACACTGCTGACTACACCAGCGAAATAGGCAAAGTACTTGGAGATCAAGCAAAAATTAAAGCCCTAACGAGTGAGACCACTGTGGAAATCCGGGATCTGGATGAAATAACAGGAGAGGAAGACATTGCCCATGCTATTCGCACGTAAATAGGAAAACTAGAGGACTTTGATAAAGGCTCAATCAGAGGCATTAGGGCGTCATACGCAGGCACCCAAACAGCTGTGATAAGCCTCCCCGCCTTACAGGCTAGGCTACTTATTGAAGCCAAAAAAATCAAAATAGGATGGGTTGTGTGTAGAATTAGGGAGAAGCCTAACCTTAAAAAATGCTTCCGATGCTTGGAATATGGCCACCTAGCGAGAACCTGCAAAAACTCAGACGATAGGAGTCAGTGCTGCCTCAAATGTGGGGAGAAAGGGCACTTCGCAAAGACATGCAGCAAGGAGCCGTCCTGCAGTGCATGTAAAAACAAGGAAAAGAGAAGTCTGACCATCAGATAGGCAGCAAGAAATGTCCTCTCTACCAAGAAGCGTGCAAAAGAGCCAAAATATGAGAGTTCAACAGCTCAATCTCAACCACTGCGAAGCAGCTCAAGATCTACTTACGCATACAGTGTTTGAGCAGAAAATCGACGTGGCAATAGTCTGCGAACTATATAAAAACATTAGCGCAGCAACGTGGACCTCCGACCTAACGAGCAAAGCGGCTATTTGTGCCTGTGGAACAAACGTGTTCCAAGAAAAGCCACTAACAGGACAAGCCTATTACACGCGGGCAAAAATATGCGAAATAAACTTTTATAGTTGCTACATTCCGCCAAGCATCGCACAAGACGAATATGAAAGAATAATCGATAATCTAGTACGAGAAGTGTCGAACACCGCAATGAACATAGTGGCAGGTGACTTCAATGCATTGGCAGTGGAGTGGGGTAGCGCGTACACAAATAGACGGGGAGAAACCCTTCTGAAGGCCTTTTCGGTACTGAACACCGTCTTGCTGAATACTGGTAACAGAAATACTTTCGAAAAAGACGGCCGCGGTTCTGTAATCGATATGACGTTCGCTAGTAGCTCTCTAGTGCGGTCGTGTACATGGCAAGTGAGCGACCTATACACACACAGTGACCACTTGGCAATTCTGCTAGAAATCGACAGAACGCACAAATTGCCTAAGTCTCTTAAAAAGGTTCAAACCAGAGGCTGGAAAGCCGAAACACTTGATGAGGATATCTACAAATTAATGTTAGAAGACAATCCGAACTACGCTATGGACATAGAACAGAAGGCTGAATGCCTAGTTAAACATGTCAGTAAAGCCTGCGATGCCGCTATGTGTAGGAAAAACAAGGCACATACAGGAAACCCGCATACTGGTGGAATGAGACTATTGAGGCCCTGAGAAGTGAATGCCACAAAGCTAGGCGCCAGTGTCAAAGGCGATGACAAACGCCAGAATTCATGATGCTAAACGAGCACTTTAAACGAAAGCGGAATGAACTGAAGAAATCAATAAAGAAGAGCAAAGGCTGTTGCTTTAAAGAGCTATGCAACAAGGTCGAAGAAAACCCGTGGGGTGATGCATACAAAATCGTCATGTCAAAGCTTAAAGGCCATAAAGGACAAGCGCCTGCATGCCCTAGACTATTAAAGACGGTTGTCCAAACGCTCTTTCCGACGCAACTGTTACAAAGGCAGCAAGTAAAAGAAGCTACAAACGTACCACTAGTTACTGACCAAGAAACTATTGAAGCAACAGAAAGATTTGCAAACACTAAAGCATCAGTCCTAGATGGCATACCAAATAAGGCCCAGAAACTCGCTATTAAAAATAAACCCACCCCATTTACGGAAGTTTATACGCAATGCTTACAGGAAGGAGTATTCCCTAAGATTTTGAAAAAGCAGCGGCTGGTGCTTATACAAAAGCCAAATAAACCAGCAGGAGAGCCAGGCTCCTACCGACCATTATGTATGTTGGACACAATGGGGAAAATACTGGAGCGTATAATCTGCGTGCGGCTAGAACAACATCTAGAAAGACAGCCACCGGGCTTAGCCGAAAACCAATATGGTTTTCGAAGGCACAGGTCGACAATAGACGCCATAAAAAAGCTAACAGAGGTCGCAAGCAATGCAATTGAACGAACCAGATGGTTATATGGCACCAAAGAATACTGCGCGGTTGTGACGTTCGACGTAAAAAATGCCTTCAACTCGGCCTATTGGCCGCATATCATGGAAGCCCTGAAACAAAAGAAGACACCACTCTACCTACTGAAGATCATATCTAGCTACCTCTCCGCCAGATTACTGCTATATGACAGAGAAGAAGGTCCTAAAAACTACACTGTAACAGGCGGTGTACCACAAGGCTCAGTACTAGGGCCACTACTGTGAAATGTTTTATATGACGGTGTGCTCCGCCTCCCTCTGCCCAAAGAAATACAAATAATCGGGTACGCTGATGATATAGCAGTAACGGTAGTGGCAAAAGAAATAAGCCAGATTGAGGACCTATGCAACCACGTGGCGATAAAAATAAAAGAATGGCTCACAAAAGCAAAGCTCCAGCTAGCAGGCCAAAAAACTGAAGCGGTACTAATAACGAGTAGAAAAAAGTTAGAGGCGACTACGCTCAACATCGATGGATACAATATCCCAACGCAACAATCGTTGAAATACCTAGGTGTAATTATTGACGCGAGGCTAAATTATCGGACCCACATCGAGAAAGCCTGTGAGAGAGCAGCAAAGGTGACGGCTGCATTAGCGCTCTTCTAGCAAAAGTTAGCCAGTCAGTACTTATGTACGCCGCACCCATATGGGGACCAGCATTGCTGCGCAAAACATATGCGAATACGACAAAAGCAGTAGTTCGGTTAAGTGCAATCAGGGTAGCTTGCGCTTTCCGGACTATATCACAAGAAGTGGCTGGAATTATTTCAGGTATCATGCCTCCAGATATTATGGCGCTGGAGCTAAAAAGAATTTATGACAAAGCGAAAAACGTGGGCAGACGGCTAAATAAACAAGAGAAGCAGCAAGAAAGACAAACCAGCCTAAACGAGTGGCAGAAACGATGGGACGAAACAACAAAAGGTAGCTGGACACACACGTTAATCAGAAACGTGCAGGTGTGGATAGAGAGAAATCACGGTGAAACGGACTATTACTTGACGCAGTTCCTGACTGGGCACGGCTGCTTCAGAGAGTATTTACACAAATATGGACATAACGATGGCTTTAACTGCTCTTTTTGCGGAAACGGGATTGAGAGCGCGTGGCACATTTTCTTTCTGTGCCCCCGTTATAAAGATGAAAGAGAGAGCTAGAGCAATTTCTCTTAGAGCGGCTAACCCCTGAAAATATTGTACCACACATGTTACGTTCCCAACAGGTGTGGAAGTTTGTTAGAGAATGGAGCGCGACAGCCCTAATAGAGCTTAGAAGGAAGGAATGGCAAACAAAGAGCGAAAGACGGGTGATCAACTTGGAAACTTCTTAGAACGAGAGCCAACCGGCTAAAGCTATCCTTGCGAAGAAATGCCTAGCGGCGGTCCCGCAAGGAAAATAAATAGCTTGAGGAGACAGTGTTAGGGTTTAGTACGTAGGCGTCCTACTCCGCACGTTTCCGCACTTGTTAACAATGGCGGAACATGCGCGAGTAGTATGAATTGTGCATGCCGTCTGAAACAGGACGGTATCTTTCGAAGATTCCCCCTCCGGCGACAAAAAAAAAAACACGTTCTTAGGGACACAGTATTGAGGCAGCTGCACAACTATATAACTGTGTCCGAAAGAACGCGTGTATTCTAATATTTGACAGATGTCGTTTGCAGTCTGTCGCGCTCATTGTGTTCAGCACTTCACTCTTTGACAAAGCGTGAGTTTCGACCATGCGAAAGATGCGTGTGAAACTTGTTATTATGAATGTATGTACATAAGTATGTGGCTCCCATTTGCTTTCGTAAACATACAGACAAATGTGCCAAAAAAATAATATATGTACATATATGCTATAGAAATTCTATTGGTGCAAATATGGAAATGATAACGAAATAATGCGAATATGAATGCATATTTCATGAAGGTCATCAATTTTCTTTGAAGAAATGAAGTTCACTTGATACATCTTCACTTTGTAATAATCAAGATAAATATCACTTTTTTGCAATATTTTAAAAATTAAAAAATATAATTAAATTATTTTTTACCTAATTTATCACGATTTTGTAAAAAAAATTAAAATTTTTATAATTTTTCTGACAAAAATGGTTCATATGATACAAGATAATCACGCATATGTGATTAAGAGAATGCTTCTTTACATTCTTTGTGTAACTTTGTATATTTTTCTTCAAAGCATTTCTCTTATTCATTTTCGCATGAATTCAGTCGTTTTACATATATTTCTGCCAGTCAACGTGCGCATTTCTGCTAAATAGCAGCGAGAATGGTGAATTTCCGTGTCACAATCTTATAAGTTTTGTTAGCCGTCCAATCGAACATCATACAGAATTCAATTTGCACCTTCTCTATGTTTTATGTTCTCTGACTTATGTATGTATGTTAATATACAGCTTGAGCTGTAATACGGCATACAGCCAGAGAACATAAAAACATAGAGAAGGTGCAGGTTCGACAGTGAACATTTGTTAGATTTAAAGTAAGGAATTCACCTCACAGCTATAGAAGTCACGCTGTAAAATGTTAACATTTTTAACAGTTCTCCACATACCACAAAAAAATCAAAATAGGATGGGTTGTGTGTAGAATTAGGGAGAAGCCTAACCTTAAAAAATGCTTCCGATGCTTGGAATATGGCCACCTAGCGAGAACCTGCAAAAACTCAGACGATAGAAGTCAGTGCTGCCTCAAATGTGGGGAGAAAGGGCACTTCGCAAAGACATGCAGCAAGGAGCCGTCCTGCAGTGCATGTAAAAACAAGGAAAAGAGAAGTCTGACCATCAGATAGGCAGCAAGAAATGTCCTCTCTACCAAGAAGCGTGCAAAAGAGCCAAAATATGAGAGTTCAACAGCTCAACCTCAACCACTGCGAAGCAGCTCAAGATCTACTTACGCATACAGTGTTTGAGCAGAAAATCGACGTGGCAATAGTCTGCGAACTATATAAAAACATTAGCGCAGCAACGTGGACCTCCGACCTAACGAGCAAAGCGGCTATTTGTGCCTGTGGAACAAACGTGTTCCAAGAAAAGCCACTAACAGGACAAGCCTATTACACGCGGGCAAAAATATGCGAAATAAACTTTTATAGTTGCTACATTCCTCCAAGCATCGCACAAGACGAATATGAAAGAATAATCGATAATCTAGTACGAGAAGTGTCGAACACCGCAATGAACATAGTGGCAGGTGACTTCAATGCATTGGCAGTGGAGTGGGGTAGCGCGTACACAAATAGACGGGGAGAAACCCTTCTGAAGGCCTTTTCGGTACTGAACACCGTCTTGCTGAATACTGGTAACAGAAATACTTTCGAAAAAAACGGCCGCGGTTCTGTAATCGATATGACGTTCGCTAGTAGCTCTCTAGTGCGGTCGTGTACATGGCAAGTGAGCGACCTATACACACACAGTGACCACTTGGCAATTCTGCTAGAAATCGACAGAACGCACAAATTGCCTAAGTCTCTTAAAAAGGTTCAAACCAGAGGCTGGAAAGCCGAAACACTTGATGAGGATATCTACAAATTAATGTTAGAAGACAATCCGAACTACGCTATGGACATAGAACAGAAGGCTGAATGCCTAGTTAAACATGTCAGTAAAGCCTGCGATGCCGCTATGTGTAGGAAAAAACAAGGCACATACAGGAAACCCGCATACTGGTGGAATGAGACTATTGAGGCCCTGAGAAGTGAATGCCACAAAGCTAGGCGCCAGTGTCAAAGGCGATGACAAACGCCAGAATTCATGATGCTAAACGAGCACTTTAAACGAAAGCGGAATGAACTGAAGAAATCAATAAAGAAGAGCAAAGGCTGTTGCTTTAAAGAGCTATGCAACAAGGTCGAAGAAAACCCGTGGGGTGATGCATACAAAATCGTCATGTCAAAGATTAAAGGCCATAAAGGACAAGCGCCTGCATGCCCTAGACTATTAAAGACGGTTGTCCAAACGCTCTTTCCGACGCAACTGTTACAAAGGCAGCAAGTAAAAGAAGCTACAAACGTACCACTAGTTACTGACCAAGAAACTATTGAAGCAACAGAAAGATTTGCAAACACTAAAGCATCAGGCCTAGCTGGCATACCAAATAAGGCCCTGAAACTCGCTATTCAATATAAACCCACCCCATTTACGGAAGTTTATACGCAATGCTTACAGGAAGGAGTATTCCCTAAGATTTGGAAAAAGCAGCGGCTGGTGCTTATACAAAAGCCAAATAAACCAGCAGGAGAGTCAGGCTCCTACCGACCATTATGTATGTTGGACACAATGGGGAAAATACTGGGGCGTATAATCTGCGTGCGGCTAGAACAACATCTAGAAAGACAGCCACCGGGCTTAGCCGAAAACCAATATGGTTTTCAAAGGCACAGGTCGACAATAGACGCCATAAAAAAGCTAACAGAGGTCGCAAGCAATACAATTGAAGGAACCAGATGGTTATATGGCACCAAAGAATACTGCGCGGTTGTGACGTTCGACGTAAAAAATGCCTTCAACTCGGCCTATTGGCCGCATATCATGGAAGCCCTGAAACAAAAGAAGACACCACTCTACCTACTGAAGATCATATCTAGCTACCTCTCCGCCAGATTACTGCTATATGACAGAGAAGAAGGTCCTAAAAACTACACTGTAACAGGCGGTGTACCACAAGGCTCAGTACAAGGGCCACTACTGTGAAATGTTTTATACGACGGTGTGCTCCGCCTCCCTCTGCCCAAAGAAATACAAATAATCGGGTACGCTGATGATATAGCAGTAACGGTAGTAGCAAAAGAAATAAGCCAGATTGAGGACCTATGCAACCACGTGGCGATAAAAATAAAAGAATGGCTCACAAAAGCAAAGCTCCAGCTTGCAGGCCAAAAAACTGAAGCGGTACTAATAACGAGTAGAAAAAAGTTAGAGGCGACTACGCTCAACATCGATGGATACAATATCCCAACGCAACAATCGTTGAAATACCTAGGTGTAATTATTGACGCGAGGCTAAATTATCGGACCCACATCGAGAAAGCCTGTGAGAGAGCAGCAAAGGTGACGGCTGCATTAGCGAGAATCATGGCCAATATAGGTGGACCTAGTCAAAACAGACGCGCTCTTCTAGCAAAAGTTAGCCAGTCAGTACTTATGTACGCCGCACCCATATGGGGACCAGCATTGCTGCGCAAAACATATGCGAATACGACAAAAGCAGTAGTTCGGTTAAGTGCAATCAGGGTAGCTCGCGCTTTCCGGACTGTATCACACGAAGCGGCTGGAATTATTTCAGGTATCATGCCTCCAGATATTATGGCGATGGAGCTAAAAAGAATTTATGACAAAGCGAAAAACGCGGGCAGACGGCTAAATAAACAAGAGAAGCAGCAAGAAAGACAAACCAGCCTAAACGAGTGGCATAAACGATGGGACGAAACAACAAAAGGTAGATGGACACACACGTTAATCAGAAACTTGCAGGTGTGGATAGAGAGAAATCACGGTGAAACGGACTGTTACTTGACGCAGTTCCTGACTGGGCACGGCTGCTTCAGAGAGTATTTACACAAATATGGACATGACGATGGGTTTAACTGCTCTTTTTGCGGAAACGGGATTGAGAGCGCGTGGCACATTTTCTTTCTGTGCCCCCGTTATAAAGATGAAAGAGAGGAGCTAGAGCAACTTTCTCAGAGCGGCTAACCCCTGAAAATATTGTACCATACATGCTACGTTCCCAACAGGTGTGGAAGTTTGTTAGAGAATGGAGCGCGACAGCAGTAATAGAGTTTAGAAGGAAGGAATAGCAAAGAAAGAGCGAAAGACGGGTGATCAACTTGGAAACTTCTTAGAACGAGAGCCAACCGGCTAAAGCTATCCTTGCGAAGAAATGCCTAGCGGCGGTCCCGCAAGGAAAATAAATATCTTGAGGAGACGGAGTTAGGGTTTAGTACGTAGGCGTCCTACTCCGCACGTTTCCGCACTTGTTAACAATGGCGGAACATGCGCGAGTAGTATGAATTGTGCATGCCGTCTGAAACAGGACGGTATCTTTCGAAGATTCCCCCTCCGGCGACAAAAAAAAAAAAACACGTTCTTAGGGACACAGTATTGAGGCAGCTGCACAACTATATAACTGTGTCCGAAAGAACGCGTGTATTCTAATATTTGACAGATGTCGTTTGCAGTCTGTCGCGCTCATTGTGTTCAGCACTTCACTCTTTGACAAAGCGTGAGTTTCGACCATGCGAAAGATGCGTGTGAAACTTGTTATTATGAATGTATGTACATATGTATGTGGCTCCCATTTGCTTTCGTAAACATACAGACAAATGTGCCAAAAAATAATATATGTACATATATGCTATAGAAATTCAATTGGTGCAAATATGGAAATGATAACGAAATTATGCGAATATGAATGCATATTTCATGAAGGTCATCAATTTTCTTTGAAGAAATGAAGTTCACTTGATACATCTTCACTTTGTAATAATCAAAATAAATATCACTTTTTTGCAATATTTTAAAAATTAAAAAATATAATTAAATTATTTTTTACCTAATTTATCACGATTTTGTAAAAAAAATTAAAATTTTTATAATTTTTCTGACAAAAATGGTTCATATGATACAAGATAATCACGCATATGTGATTAAGAGAATGCTTCTTTACATTCTTTGTGTAACTTTGTATATTTTTTCAAAGCATTTCTCTTATTCATTTTCGCATGAATTCAGTCGTTTTACATATATTTCTGCCAGTCAACGTGCGCATTTCTGCTAAATAGCAGCGAGAATGGTGAATTTCCGTGTCACAATCTTATAAGTTTTGTTAGCCGTCCAATCTGAACATCATACAGAATTAATTTGCACCTTTCTTCTATGTTTTATGTTCTCTGACTTATGTATGTATGTTAATATACAGCTTGAGCTGTAATACGGCATACAGCCAGAGAACATAAAAAGATAGAGAAGGTGCAGGTTCGACAGTGAACATTTGTTAGATTTAAAGTAAGGAATTCACCTCACAGCTATAGAAGTCACGCTGTAAAATGTTAACATTTTTAACAGTTCTCCACATACTCAAACAAAGAATATGAAGAGAAATAATATACATATGTACGGCAAATGATGCCATAACATGTATGCGCAATCAAGGAATATTGAAGAAAAATCAGTTCCTTGATATTCCATTTTTAACAGCGAAAAATATGTACAAATACAGCTCTCTCACATACTCAAGAATATGAAGAGACATAAATACATATATGTATGCATGCTCCTTATGATACTCCCAACAACAGCCTTGTGATATTTCCATGCTTCAATTTTTGCTTTCGCAAATATGTATGCTTTTGCGTTTTGACGTCGGCAATTCAATATTGACATGTAAACATAATTATGATATGAGTATAATTTTGTATGAATGCATGCATAGTAATATTTATAGCCAATTTGGATTTGCATATTTAATAATTTTCTTTGATTTTTACATAATATACTATACTAATAAATATTTTTGTGTTATACTAAATTTCTTTTGAATTTATCACAACAATATATAAATAATAATCTTATTATTTGCTCATATGAATGTATGTATGTATACGCATGTGCGCGCATTGATCTACATGTTCATATATATACATTCATTTATATTTATATATGATTAAACTAGTACACAGTACTGTCAATTTTGTTTGCTTTTTCACAATATCATTTAATAAGCGAAATAATAAATGATGAAGCTAATTAATTAAATGTCGACGAGTAGGGCGGCGAGAATCCAATTCCAACTTGCCGGCGGTGGCGTTCGAATTGATGCAGATCGTGGTCGAGCAGTTGTTGCGAAAAACGAATATTTGAAAAAGGATTTCAGCGCACAGGAACCGAGTTGTTGCAAGGTTTCTATTTGAAAGTTTAAGCGAGTGTGTGAAAAGCAGCGATGATCCAATCCTTTTGTTAGTTAGATAGTTGTCATCCTGCTGTGGTGAAATGCAATTTGTCCCCCGGTGTGTTGTATTAGTGCATGTTGTTTTCCGATGTTAAGTGTGGTGTTCGTCTCAGGGGAGTTGAGTTTTGCTATGGTGCGCCAGTTTTTCCCGGATAGAGTGGGGGAGGCTTAACTCATTTAAACACCGGCAATTATTCGAATTTTTTTCGCCATAAAAACCATCCTTGAGCCTCAACGAACATTTTAAAACAAGAATTGGCAAAATTGGTCTAGGCATTTTTGAGTTATGCGCGAGCATTTAAAATCATGTTCGTTTTTATTTCCTTTTTAAAATCGTATTTGAAAATTTATTTTCTACATAATTTTTTTTCGGAAAATTTTACAGAATTTTCTTAAGTATTCTCCTTGTTTGGGCGGAGACCTGTCCGAATTGGTGGTAATCACCGAAATCGGTCCAGGCGTTCTCCAGTTATAAGCGTTGTAACTAACGTCACTTTCTTTTATATATATAGATTTATAATATATGTATAAGGGCAAATCAGAGTTTACTCAAAAAAATGGTTTTCCCGAATGTTATTAATTCTTTGTATTTTAGGTTGAGGCTGTTTGCTTACTTGTGCACTTTTTGCCTCTTTGGTATATTTCTTTGTTGATAATTGGTTTCCCAATTATATCTGTTACTCCTAGCCTGTACTTGGTTTGTTTGTATAGGCCTAGGATAATTGATTATTTGATTTGATTGGTCGAGAGGGATATTTTTGGTTTGTATTAGTTATCTTTTGCGGTTACCTCAAATTATTTTGAAAGTTTTTATTAAATTGCTGTTTTCGAGAATCAATTTCTTGATCTTTTTTTTTTGAGAATTGCAACGTGAATTGTGACCTCATCTGGTTTGATTGAAGTTCTTGCGCTTTGGCAAGGGCATTAGGCAAGTCAGTCGGCGTTAAGGTAAAAAGTATTTGGTTTAAAGGGTAGCTCAAACCAGTTATGAAGGTTCTAATTGCGGTTTCCCGATTTTTAATATGTAATTGCTTAGTTATTTCGGAATTTGTTCCGTGCGTCATTATTGTTTTATTTATTAACAATGTCAATTTCTTATTGACATCATTGTAGTAGTCTATTAACGATTGTGATCCTTGTTTAAGTATGCTCATTTCTTGGTCAATTACATGCATTGGCTTTCTATCAGCAAACGCAAAATCTGATCTCGAAAACATGGGCTCTAAACTTTAAACTGTGCCATGGTTTGTCCAAATTTCGTTAGCATTGCCCACAATTTTGTTTCTCAGTATTGTTAGGGCTCTAAAATATCTCCTACTCCCTTCTATCGGGTGACTTTTTTAAGAGCTTGATAACTTTTTTTAAAAAAAAAACGCATAAAATTTGCAAAATCTCATCGGTTCTTTATTTGAAACGTTAGATTGGTTCATGACATTTACTTTTTGAAGATAATTTCATTTAAATGTTGACTCATGTGGTTTCAACAAGATGGCGCTACATGCCACACAGCTCGCGATTCTATGGCCATTTTGAGGGAAAACTTCGGAGAACAATTCATCTCAAGAAATGGACCCGTAAGTTGGCCACCAAGATCATGCGATTTAACGCCTTTAGACTATTTTTTGTGGGGCTACGTCAAGTCTAAAGTCTACAGAAATAAGCCAGCAACTATTCCAGCTTTGGAAGACAACATTTCCGAAGAAATTCGGGCTATTCCGGCCGAAATGCTCGAAAAAGTTGCCCAAAATTGGACTTTCCGAATGGACCACCTAAGACGCAGCCGCGGTCAACATTTAAATGAAATTATCTTCAAAAAGTAAATGTCATGAACCAATCTAACGTTTCAAATAAAGAACCGATGAGATTTTGCAAATTTTATGCGTTTTTTTTTTAAAAAAAGTTATCAAGCTCTTAAAAAATCACCCGATACTTATATACAGACTCATTGAATTTTTTGCAGCTCTCTCTCCAGCTGACGTATGACCTTCCCGAGAATTCCGCTGAAGATTTTACAATTTCTAAATTTTCATTGCATATAATTGAGTCGTTAATTGTCTGTGTTTCATATTCAGTCACCTGCGTAGCAACTGCTATATTTTTATTGGTTATTTAGCTGATCTATTTAAGCTCTTAAATTCGTCGTTTGCGTCGCTATCAGTCGAGCTATGTCTTCTGCAGTAAAATTACTAACCGCCATTTTCGAAAATTTTAGAATTATATATTCCACTTTACAAAAAATTATAAAATAATAATCAATTATTGTCTCAATTCCGTTGGCTGGCGAATTTAATTGTGTTCAAACCCACGTATGCCCACATATATTTCGTACGCGTGCATACGATGACAAACAAGAACAACAATTTATTTCTATAATGAAAAGGTTATTACAAATATTCAATGATCTGCAAGATCAACTTACCGCAGTGTCTCAGCCTATCTCTTCGGCGTTCGGAAATTGAGTGAATTATAATCGGAGTTCCAACAGTATGGATACCAAAAACGAACGTCGGGAATAAAGGACACTGCGATAATTCACAATAATATGCTTAAACTAATAATTCATAGTGATCCTTAAATTGATTAAACTATTAACTATAAATTCGTTACAAATAATAGCCGTTTTGTTACAATTATAAATACAATAATAGTATAATTTATCTCGTTTTCTTTTTTATTTACACATATGTATGTATGCATTTAATAGATGTAAAAGAATTTATTTTGTTTTCATTTTTCGTAAATAAGGGCACTTGTGAATTTCCCATTTAATTAATAAATATAGGATTTACTTACAACTGACTTTATGTTGTTGTTGCTACTGCTGCTGTTGTTACTGTTGCTGTTAGTTCTCGCACTAATTATTTAAAAGGCAGAATAATTTTACTGTATTATCTTCACTATAATATGAATTTAATTTACCCTTCAGTCTGATAGCTCTGACAGACGACAGCGCTAATATGCATTAGCGGGCTTAATTTACATTTACTTGCGCATTTAACCCATGTTAACGCAAGTTTGAGATGCACAAGAATTCCGTGCGTTTAGCTGAATTTACCAAATTTGAGTAGGCAACACTGCCCAAAAGTGGCTAGTTTCTGCTATTGTTTGACAGATTGAAATCTGTCCTTGTTTGTGTTTACAGCTTCAGAGGTAAACAGTTTTTGTATTGTTAATTAAATTATATGCAAGTATATTAATAAAAACAAATTTTAATATTTTTAGATGGCAGAAAATAAACATTGCACAGTTTGCTATCCATTTTTCTAATATTCGTAACTTTTTCGCACTCTTTTATTTCACTTTTATTATTAATAAATAAACAAATTTCACTATCAGCTGTCCAAATGCATAAGTCTGCCAACTGGCACCATAAAATTTCAATGCGTATTAGCGTTGCTTAAGGCGCATTAATTTTGTTCGTCTGTCAGGGCTATAAGTAGCACGTGGCAGGTTATCCTAACATCAAAAATTGAAAAAGTAAGAATAATGGAATATTTTATTGCAAACTATTTGTCTATTGATAATAGCCCTGACAGACGAGCAAAATTAATACGCTAATGCGCATTGAAATTTTATGGTGACAGACGGCAGACTTGTGCATTTGGACAGCTGATAGTGAAATTTGTTTATTTATTAAAACAAAGAGTGAAATGAAAGTGTGTGTAAAAGTGAAGAATATTGGAAAAATGAATAGCAGACTGTGCGTTTATTTTCTGCCATCTAAAAATATTAAAATTTGTTTTTGTTAATATACTTGCACATAATTTAAATAGCAATACAAAAACTGTGTACCTCTGAAGCTGTAAACACAAACAAGGCGGCAGATTTCAAGCGACATCTGTCAAATAATAGCAAACATCTGTCATTTTTAACCAATGTTGCCTACTAAATTCAACCAAATGCACGAAAATCTTGTGCATTACAAACTTGCATTCACATGGGTCAAATGCGCAAATAAATGTAAATTAAGCCCGCTAATGCATATTAGCGCTGTCGTCTGTCAGGGCTATAAGATAACTTACATCTCAATTTTCAATCGCATTTTTTTTATTTCAAATTCTTTGTCTATTATTTGACAGTGACAATTGTCCGTTAGCTCCAAAAGATTCTAACAGATGGTGCTAATTATTGATTGGATTGAATTCAATAGATGGCGCTATGTTAAAAATACAAATTTAATAGCATAATAACTACGTATTGCTGAAACTAAGGAATAACCTAAATTTATATTTTTATATTAAAATTCAAAATAAATTTAAGTTATGTGTACTTTATACGTTTAAATTTTTAGTATAGCGCCATCTGTAGAATACTTACTCAATGCAAGCAATAATTATCGCCATCTGTTAGAATCTTTTGAAGCAAACAAATAATTGTGACTGTCACATAATAGACAAAGAATTTGAAATAAAGTAATATTGCGGTTCAAAATTGAGATGTAAGCTATCCTATCAATAGACAAATAATTTGCAATAAAATATTCTATTATTCTTACTTTTTCAAGTTACTTTTTCAGTTTACTTGATGTTAGGCCCCAGATATTTGACTTGCGTCACATATTTGATACTGACCCCATTCACACGGACAATCGGTGGACGAAGCGGCGACAATCTATCTTTCAGCAGCAAGAAAATTTACAATTTCCAAAAATTATCCTCCCACCCGTTTTAGATCACACCGCGAACGACCTTCAACGAAAAGAACAAGATTATCCGCATACGCACAACACCTACAAAGTGGCTCGAGCTACTCAAGCAGAAAATTTATCATGAGATTCCAAATATATGGACCACAGATGGAACTCTGCGGGCAGCCACCAACCAACTCAATCTCCACACTTCCATTCATACCAACTAGAGAGGCTTTTCTGTCCGAAAAATAGTTCCGCCAAAGAGCAGCTTCCGGATAGCCAAGTTCCTCCAGTCGTTGCATCACCCGATCCCAGCTTAGGTAATCAAACGCCCCTTAAAGTCAACAAATACGCCAAGGACATATTTGTTGACATTATCCCTAACAACATTCTGAACAAACATCCAAGCATCCACTACACTGCTTCCTTTCCTAAACCCAAACTGCCTAACCGACCACATTCCCTCGTTAGCTGCTGAAGACGTTCCACCATTACTCTTTCCAGCACTTTTCCAACTACTGGAAGGAAACTGATGCCCCAATAAAAGCGAGGGTCGTTTAGGAGAGGAACAACCCTAGCTTTTTACACTCGTATGGAAAATATCCATCCCAGACGCACTTATCATAAATAGCCTCCAGGTATTCAGGAATGAACTTCCACAAGCTTTTGCATATCTCTCTGTTCAAACCATCAAAACCTGGGGACCGCTTAGACCTAACCCGGACAGATACTATAGACCTGACCCCAGGGGTCGTTCCTAATTTCCCGAACAAAACTCCTCCACATATCCTCCTTAATTTTGACTAACATTTCCTTATACTCCCTATCCGCACAACTAAATTCTTACCTAAGCTGGGACAACCTATCAGAATTGAACTGTTGGGCGCGTTGAAACTTTTGCCTCAATCGCCTGACAGTCTACCCCTACAACACTCATATCTACCAAAAACCCTTTCGTTAACCCCACAAACTACCTCACAGAGACGAGCGATTTGCTTGTCCACCCCCAACTCCTCAAAAACTATAAGCAGTATTTCCAACACCGCATCCCTAACCGAGAGTCCATATTGGTTCCAGTCAGTACCAGTGGTACGCCATCACCGCAATGGACGCTCATACGGCGGGGGAGGGGATCGAGGGGTAACCATAATTTGAATCAAATTATGATCACTCGATCCCCACCTTCGCTTTACCGCCCACCTAACATTAAAGGCCCTACTTGCTGCCTCATTCATAAACGTCATGTCAATATCACTCACACTCCTAGGCCCACCGAAAGTATACCACTCACTGGGCTCATTCACAACGTGGAAGCTATTAGCCACCACCCATTCACTTAATGCCTCACCTCGAATGTGGCTTCGATATCCAGAATGCCGGGATACCTTACTGAACCACATCGAGGACGAGGCATTCGCATCCAACCCCAAGATAAATGGACTACCACCTACAAGAAGTAGAAGCATATCCATGTATCTCAGGTAGGGGTCTAGAGGCTCACTAAATTTGCAGTACAAACTAGCCACAACCATTCTATCGAACACCCCCTCTATAGCTACACAAACACCCAGCTGTGAAGAATCCAAAACTACACAATCATAGCTTGGATTATTCACAACTATAACAGCATTAACCCCAAGGTCCGAAAAGACCCTGAAACCTCCAGGAAGACCCCTAACCACACCATTAGTGGCATAGGGCTCCTGGAGTAAGGCAATACTACACCCACCCTCAGTCACACAACCCCCCAACTCACACATTACGGCATATGACCCCTGGCAGTTTAACTGAACGATAGCCCCATCAATGTCTGGCGAGGGCGCGCTCAACAATGCCACAGTAAATCATATCATAAGATGTTCAGCTGGTCTACCCTTGAAATCACAATTGCGACAATGTGGTGCATTGACGCAACTGGCAACTCTGTGGCCTTCCTGACCGCACCTCCGACAAACATCTGACAAAGCCCTACAATCAGCCACCCTATGATCAAAACCCATACACCGGAAGCAGCCAGCGACGGGGCTATCCGGTCACACCCGGAATGAAAACCACTTTATGTAGCACCTACCTGCTTCCAAGAGGGCGGACATCAACTTGTCCGTACCCTCAAGGACGACATTGGTCCTACCATCAGCGGCCACCTTCCAGGGGCAACTGACCATCTGCACATCAGCCATCTGGGCCATAGAGCTGAAGTCCCGGAGGTTCAACCGGAATAACTCTTCCATGAATTTTTCATGGGGAATCTCCGTGTGAACCCACTGGACCACAACCCGAGGACCCAACTTCCGAGTGACAATGACGTCCAACCCCACCTCCTCAAATTTCTTATTCTTCACCACTCTTTCCCTCTCTCGAGCAGAAGGAGTGCGAAGAATCGCCCCACCTCCCTTTAGTGGCCGGACATCATGGACCCTCACTCCGAGTGAGGGACCCACCTCCTGAACCACCTTCTTCATAACTTCCTTAGAGGAAGTTGCAGGCCCCTTGCTCCTAACAACCGCCGATCAAGTCTCCACAGGCTTCGGCGTCACCGGTGATGTCACAGAGCCTGCACAGACCCACCCTGCGGCGAAATGTGACCCCCACAACTTCCCCTAACGGCATCAACCTGGCAACGAAGATGGGCATTCTCGGTTATTACCGTCATCAGGAGTTCCTCATACTTTGAGGCAAACTCCAGCAGCCCCTTCGCAACCTCCTCCTCAACGTGTTTGGCACCAAAAACCAACTCACTCACTTCACCATTCAATTTTTTCGCAGCCACAACATGGCTGGTACAACGAGTACAGGCAAAAACCCGGAACAGATGTTTCTGAAACATCGATGTTTTTGTCAAAAAGCATCGATGTTTGCCATCTGCAACATCTGCTTCGAAACGCTTTAGCAAACTGTTATGTGTTTTGTTGTAAAATACGGAGAATTCGTTGGGTGAATGTGCACTTGAATAATACTGAGAATTCGCTTATGAATTAATGCGAAATAAGTTTTACAAAAAATCGAAAATACATATCTATTTCGTGCTATGTGTGTTAGAAGTTGTTTTTGAGCGTTTAATATAAGTTTTGTTTCGAATTCATCTGTTGTCAATCACAACTTAATTACAGGTGTAGTGAATATAAAATATATGTAAATAATTGCGTTAGACGTTTAAATACATATGTATATAATATTTCAAATTTCAAAAGTGCTGCCTTCAAAATTAAAAAGCAAGGTCTGGAGCTTCTTTATAAGAAATTCAGATGCATCCGCCGCATGCAAACTTTGCAACAAGAAATTAAAAACATCAGGTAACACGTCGAATCATCGCTGTCACGTTGAGAATGTACATAAAAAGGTATTACTCGATCATATTGATAATGCAGAATGCTCCTCCAAAACTACGCCGGACTCGGAACCAAAACAGCGAAAAATTTCTGAAATAATTAACATATCACCAACCGCTGGGACGACAGCGTCAAGTGAGTTATCCGACAATAGTAATAAGAAGACTGCATGTATTGAATCGTCTCCTAGTACATGTACTCCATCAGTACTGCAAAATAAATCGGATCAGTTGCCTGCGCTGATCCAACCTAATGTGAAAGACTTTTTTGAGCAGGTCAAAAGTATTTCTTACCAAGATGACCCTAAATCAAGGAAAATTACTGAAGCAATTGTAAAATATATTATAATGGACAACAAGCCATTTTCCACTGTAGAAGGAACAGGTTTTCTGCAGATGATGAAAGAACTGGTTCCGCTTTTTAAAGTTCCAAGTTGAGAAACAATAAAATTACGAGTGGATGAAAAATATGAAGCGCTGTCTTCAATTTTCAAAGAGTATATTCGTAAGTGCGACAGTTATTGTCTAACGTATGACATATGGACGGAGACAATGAAAAATCAGTCGTTCCTTGGAGTAACAATTCATTTTTTGGACAATTTACGTTTGTTGAGTGGAACGTTAAGAGTAATCGAACTGCACGAAAGTCATATAGCAGCTTACTTAGAAGAACCTATGCTTAAACTTTTCAACGAGTGGAACGTTTGCATAAATAAAGTGTCTGCTTGTGTAACTGATAATGATGCAACCATGATGAAATTAAATAGAAGCTTGATTGGCAAAAAAAAAAAATAATACCCTTCCAAATGTAATAAAGGATGCAAATAATGGCGTTAGTACGTCGGAATCTTCGGATGAGTGTGCAACAGAAAACCCGTTTGATATTTGGAGCCATCATAAACAGTGGCCCACCAAAATATAAGATGTAAGTTTTCCAATTTATCTGCTATTACAACAACGGAAGTTGAAAAGCAAATGTATCTTGGATCAGCGGTTGCTTCTATCAAACAGAATCCAACAGAAGTGTGGGATGATATGAAAAATGGATTTCCTGAATTGTATAAACAAGCTTCCAAATATTTATCCATTGTGGCCACTCAGTCCCTAGTGAACGACTGTTTTCTAAAGCTGGAGCAACGATCACACAGCAAAGAAATGCCTTGACAGGGAAAAGACTTTCCAAATTGTTATTTTTAAATTCTGTTTTAAATAAATAATTTGTTGTTTGTTCAAAAACTATTTATATCTTTTATTTATTGAGAAAAGGTTTTAATAGGTAGCTAAAATATGTATATATATCAATTAAAGGCGTACTACTGTATTTCACTTATTTATGGTTCTGAAATAAGCTTTTTATCCTCACTAATAAAAGTTCAAAAATTCATCGATGCTTCGATAAATCGATGTTTCCATGGCCGATGTTTTTGATTTCGATGTTATTTGAAGAAACATCGATACATCGAACCATCGATGCTTCATTTCACGATGTTTGCATCCCTACCTACTCCAGAAAAAACACTTGCTTCAAATTTGTGTGCGAGCACACACAACCAAACAAAACTACTTTAGAAAAGCAAAAGCCTACTCTAGCAAATGTGAAAAATTGTGTATGAACAAACGAATGTTCACACACACAAACAAGTTTTTACTTGTTTTTGAAGTTATACTTCTTATACGAGTTCGGAAAAGGTTGCGATAGATTTAGGTTGCGCAACCTTGCTCAATATGAATCTACGCAACCCCTTGCTCAATATGAATCTACGCAACCTTGTCTGCGAAGATGTTCGAGCAGCAAGCGAAGCGGTGACAATCGGCGATCGTTTGTTCGTTCGTTTCTTTCGGCACAGCTCGGCTTTTCTACCAACAACACAATGTGGCCATGCTGTTGTTGCTTTTGCAGAACAATGTTTCAATTTTTGGTTGGTAACATATTCAATTAAAAAAATCGATTCTGTTGGGATTCGAACCTACGCACTTACGTGCTCGTCGTAACTTTCCAAGCGCTTACCACCTAGACCACCATTGACACTTGTATTGCGTTGTCCTAATTATGGTTTGGTTATGCATGAAAGAAATATACAATAGATCGCCGATTGTTACCTCTTTCCTTGCTGCTGCTGCGCATATGTGTGTTTGTATGCTTGTTCATTATTGAAGTTATACTGCTTTGTCTTTCATTTCTGAGAATTCTCAACTCCATATTCGTAGTAATAGAAGTTCTATGGCATAAGTAAAGTAATGGCCGCCGATTGTCACCCCTTGCCGCTGTAGCAGCTTCGCCTACAAACATGCGTAAATATGTATGTATGTATACGTATGATCGTGAATACATATCGACGCAGATTTTTTCGAGAAGCACCAGAAAGTTGTGCAATTTATGATTTTTATACTTTCGCAACAATGTTGCTAAGGAGAGTATTATAGTTTTGTTCACATAACGGTTGTTTGTAAGTCCTAAAACTAAAAGAGTCAGATATAGGGTTATATATACCAAAGTGATCAGGGCGACGAGTAGAGTTGAAATATGGATGTCTGTCTGTCCGTCCGTGCAAGCTGTAACTTGAGTAAAAATTGAGATATCATGATGAAACTTGGTACACGTTCCTTGGCTCCATAAGAAGGCTAAGTTCGAAGATGGGCAAAATCGGCCCACTGCCACGCCCACAAAATGGCGGAAACCGAAAACTTATAAAGTGTCATAACTAAGCCATAAATAAAGATATTAAAGTGAAATTTGGCACAAAGGATCGCATTAGGGAGGGGCATATTTGGACGTAATTTCTTTGGAAAAGTGGTCGTGTCCCCACCCCCTACTAAGTTTTTTGTACGTATCTCGGAAACTACTATAGCTATGTTAACCAAACTCTACAGAGTCGTTTTCTTCAGATATTTCCATATACAGTTCAAAAATGGAAGAAATCGGATAATAACCACGGCCACCACCCATACAAAGGTTATGTTGAAAATCACTAAAAGTGCGTTAACCGATTAACAAAAAACGTCAGAAACACTAAATTTTACGGAAGAAATGGCAGAAGGAAGCAGCCAAGCTTTTTTTAAATTGAAAATGGGCGTGGCGTCGCCCACTTATGGACCAACAACCATATCTCAGGAACTACTAGACCGATTTCAATGAAATTCGGTATGTAATATTTTCTTAACACCCTGATGACATGTGAAATCAGTTCACAACCACGCCTTCTTCCAATATAACGCTATTTTGAATTCCATCTGATGCCTTCTCTGTATAATATATAGTACATTAGGAACCAATGATGATAGCGGAATAAAACTTTACAAAAATACGGTATTTGAAAAATATGTAAATGACGTATAATGAAATCTCGATTATCACTTTATCATGCGAGAGTATAAAATGTTCGGTGACACCCGAACTTAGCCCTTCCTTACTTGTTAGCTTTTGCCATCGCCGCGAAAAGACGACTTTTTGGCAAAGGCATGATCGGGGAGATAATAAATTATAATAAATTTATAAAATGTGAATTTAAGTTTTCTAGTTTTCTTTCATACAAAATGACATGCATTTCTTGGAATATCACTAAGAAGTATAACTTCATCCGCGCGTAGGGGCTCCACGCACCTTTTTTTCACACAGCCTACGATTCAAAATCAAAAAAATTATTAAAAATAAATTCTGAAATGACAGAGAATGAAAAATTATGCAAATCTCGGCCTATGCTAATGAAAAACAAATGACGCTTACACAAAGCAACCACAAATAAGCGTACTTACATGCAATTCCACGTACGAAATTCAATCAAATATTTTCCTATTATTTCACACAATAATGCGAGCACACGTGTACACTCTATGAATCACAACTATAGAAGAAGGAATCTGGGTAATCCATTCATGCACGTCACTAATTAGATGACGAGGCATTTGGCTACCTTAAGAGAGGCATAGTTACTCCCGCCGTTTACCCGCGCTTACTTGAATTTCTTCACTTTGACATTTAGAGCACTTGGCAGAAATCACTTTGTGTCAACACCCGTTAGGGCCATCACAATGCTTTGTTTTAATTAGACAGACAGATTCTCCAAGTCGGTCTCTTCCGATACCTCTCGACGGCTTCTTTATGGTCGTTCCTGTTGCCAAGATGAGCACAAGGAACCGTATTCCCTTTAGTTCAAAATTATTCAAGCGTTTAATTACTATGAAATAAAAAAAATAAATTTAACTTAAATTCATTAAAACTTGAAAATTTTCGGCTTTCGCTTTGAACTTAGGACCGACTAACTCGTGATCAACCACTGTT
>NW_024396366.1:6033821-6051399 GCF_016617805.1 Bactrocera tryoni | reverse complement strand
TTGGTATGCTTCGTTCAGTTACGTATTGGTCTGTCTAATTAAAACAAAGCATTGTGATGGCTCTAACGGGCGTTGACACAAAGTGATTTCTGCCAAGTGCTCTAAATGTCAAAGTGAAGAAGTTCAAGTAAGCGCGGGTAAACGGCGGGAGTAACTAGGCCTCTCTTAAGGTAGCCAAATGCCTCGTCATCTAATTAGTGACGTGCATGAATGGATTAACGAGATTCCTTCTTCTATAGTTGTGATTCATAGAGTGTACACGTGTGCTCGCATTATTGTGTGAAATAATAGGAAAATATTTGAAAAAACGGGTAATTTTTGGGATTGAATTTCGTACGTGGAATTGCATGTAAGTACGCTTATTTGTGGTTGCTTTGTGTTAGGGTCATTTGTTTTTCATTAGCATAGACCGAGATTTGCATAATTTTTCATTTTCTGTCATTTCAGAATTTATTTTTAATAATTTTTTTTTTTTATTTTGAATCGTAGGCTGTGTGAAAAAACAAGTAAAAACTTGTTTGTGTGTGCGAACACTCGGTTGTTCATACACAATTTTTCACATTTGCTAGAGTAGGCTTTTGTTTTTCTGAA
This sequence comes from Bactrocera tryoni, assembly GCF_016617805.1. Classification (NCBI taxonomy): domain Eukaryota; kingdom Metazoa; phylum Arthropoda; class Insecta; order Diptera; family Tephritidae; genus Bactrocera; species Bactrocera tryoni. The sequence goes on along the minus strand of NW_024396366.1, from coordinate 6,050,808 downwards.
GTAGTTTTGTTTGGTTGTGTGTGCTCGCACACAAATTTGGAGCAAGTGTTTTTTCTGGAGTAGGTGAATTTTGTGGTGAGGTGTTTTTTGTAGCAGTGTGAAGGGGTACAATGGTTTTGGGAGCAGGTGGTTTGTGGGGTTGGATGGACTGTCATACGGTTGTAGTTGCTGAGCTGTCACACAGTCTCAGTGCTGTACCGTATCGTTCGTGTTCTCTGCCGGCTGAATTGTCTGTCAGGTTGAGTTGTGCTGTGCGCCTAACGTTCAGTTGCCCGTGTTACGAGGGGACTTGGGTAGTTTTTGCTTAATAGGTATTTAACATGTTTGATAAATAAGTATTATTTCTTTTTATCATACAAAATGTATTATTTAATTCTTTTTTACAAAATTGTACTGTAAAAAATTTATTATAGCATTTTATTATTTCTCTCTCGATTAGTAATTTTCTCTTATGTAGTCAATTATGTCTGATATATAATATTGTTGATATGCATATAAAGGTATCAATGAAATATGTAAAAATGTCTTCATTGTGCTTATAAGATAATGAAATTAAACTTTAATATTTTCTTTGTGTACTATTCTATTTCTATTTTGTATTTTTACTTTATTTTCTAAGTCTTCCGCGTCTGTTTTTTTTATATTTAGGATTTAATTTATTCCTTTCCCCATATATTATTTCTCCTTTATGATAGCTTTTTGTAATCCTTTTCTTACTATGATACTCTAACAGTTCCTGAGTCTTTTTTAACATGACTTTCAAGTCAACGTGGATTTCTTTATTAAATAAAATATTTAAAGGTGTTTTACCTGTTGCTGAGTGTATTGTATTAATATATTGTTGAGCCGCTCTAATAATAGCTTCAAAGTTACTAATTAAACTATATTCGTGTTTTAAACATCTTGAAATTTCTATTAATGTCAAATGAACCCTTTCTATTTGCCCATTACTAGTGTTATGACGTGGTTTACAGTAATAATTTTTGTATATTTAGTCGTTCCATTAAGGATTTGAATTGAATTGTACTTAACCCTGGTTCATTGTCGATAACTATCCTTTTTATATCTAAGAAATATTTGCCTTCAATATATTTTATTGTTAAAAATTTTGAATAAGAATTAATGCACGTTAGAAATGTGAAATCGTTTTCCCTCTTTTTGTGGTATAGGAATTTGTTTTGTATGTCTTTCATATTTATTTGTGTTGCATATGCTGCAATTTTTCGCATATTGTTTAAATTGCATTATCATTAAAGGCCAAAATTATTGTTGTCTTATTTATGCCAAATTTTCCCTATAATTTCTATGCGCTCTATTATGGGTTTATTCCAGAATATTCCAGTAACTATTTTTGGATTTATATATTCTTTTAAAATACCAACTATATTTTCCGGTATGTCGTATTCAATTAGATATTTTATGTTATTAAAATGGGAAATTGTTTCCAGGACTGATATTTTCGCCCCATTATCGATTACTATTTGCTGTTTGAATTAATTTAATTTGGTACTCCTCCCTGCTTTATGCAGGATGTTGGGTTTCTTTTAAAGAATTGTCTGAGTGACTTAGTTCGCTTGAATTTGTTAAATTATTTACAAATTGTCTTGACAATGCGTCAGCAACCACATTCGTTGCTCCCAGTTTATAAATTAATTTTGCTGAAAATTCTTCAATGAAAGCTCTCCATATTTTTATTTTTACGTTTGGATTTTTTCAGACATTGCGAACGCTAATGGCAGATGATCTGTATGTATTTCCAAATGCTTTACTACATACAGCCACATTTAACGCATCTGTGGTTAGAACTAATTTTTTGTTTTTAAATCTAATGCTTTCTTTAAAATTTCGCAAGCAGTTATTCCTTCCTGATCAAGGTTAATAACTCTTTGCTTTGACATATATTGTGATAGTTTTCCACTTTCTCCTTTCAAACGTTTGGTTAATGATTTAGAAATTGTTGCGTAGTTTTCAATAAATTTCCTGTAATATCCCGTTATTCCTAGAAATCCTCTACGCCGCCGTAGCGTGTTGGGATTTGGATAATTCTTTATTATTCCTATCTTTTCCGTATCTGTTTTTATTAATTTGTGGGATACAAAGTATTCTAAAAACTCAACTTCGGCTGCTATAAAAGTTTTTGAGTATACTATAATATCGTCAATATAAACGTGACAAAATTTTCCATTACATTCGTGTAGAATATTGTTTATTGCTCTTTGAAATATACTTGGAGCATTTTATTAAATATTCATATTTTCCATTATTCGCGGAAAATTCAGTCTTTTCAATATCATTTTCTTCCATCAATATTTGATGAAATCCATCCTCATTTATACCTTTTTTCGGAACTACCCAAACAGGAGAATTATATGGGCTTCTGCTTTGCCTTATAATTTCTTTTTCCAATATACTTTGTATTTCCTGAGTTTATTTTCGGATAATGAATATGGATATTATTTTGACCATATAGCTTTTTCATCTTCTATTTTTATTTCTGCTTTGTATCTGTTCTAAATGGTTAACCCATGTCTATGTTTTCACGGTTTTTTTTATTATTTTGATAACGTCATCCCTGGGATGTTGATATTTTTAAGTTATAAAGTTACAGATCAGATAACATTAAAGAGTCTCACACACACACATGTATTAAATTGTATAGTTAAAAACAGCCCCATGTAGTGTGCAATACATACAAACATATACACATGCACACATATTTAGTTATTGAAGATAATTTCCTAAACAGTATAAAGCAATGAAAACATCAAAATAAAAAAAGAATGAAAAAACTTCGATATAAGACTTCATTTCCCCCACCAGTGGTAAGGAATGACAAATTCTTCTTTAAGGTCAACGTTTGATGGTTCGAATCAAACAAAAAGCTTGTTTGGATATTTTTCCGCAAATTCTTCGAAATAATTTTCATAGGTAATATTGAATTTTTTTTTAAATATTAGTGCATCCTTTTTTGGGAGTATATTTTTTTATTTTATTGTCGGTATTACCTTCGACTGGCGTCTTAGGATTTTCTTATCCCAAGTAGTTTAAATTTTGTATTTTTATATTATTATTTGGTATTTCACTATTCTTTTTTGTTTTATTTTGCTGGTAAGAACTTCGGCTGGAGTCTTAGGACTATTTTGTCCCAAGGAGTTAAATAAAATTAAGTCCTTGAGAAAATGTATTTTCTTTATTTTATTATTTCCATAAATTAGTTTCCAATTTAAAATATATGTATATCGTGGTTCCGAATTTATTTAAGAAATGAATTCCAATTATATTATTATTATATTATTTTATCAATTTTATAAAAACGTTCTTGTGCGCCCAGTAGATTAAAATTATGAAAATATTTTATGATGGTCGATCCATTAATGGTTCTTATCCTCTTCTTAATTACTAAAGTGTTCTTGTTATTATAAATTCCAGTTCGTACATATGAACTGGTTACCCCCGTATCTATTAAAATTCGAATTATTTGCTCGCTTTTCATATCTGTTAATCTATATAAATAAAAATGAATACCAAAAATGTATGTACGCGCATAACTCAATAACGCCTGGACAGATTTGGCCAATTCTTTTCTTAAATGTTTCTTGAAGTTCAAGGATGGTTTTCACGGCGAGAAAAATTCGAATAGTTTCCGGAAAACCCCTAAAAACAGCCCTTTTCTTTTCCCCATACAAACGTTACAATAAATATGAATGTTTGTTTGTTAGTAACACTAAGTTCCGGTTGAACCAATCTTAATGATATTTTTCAAGGTTGTTTGTTGTGGATCGGGAAAGGTTAAGAAACAAAATACCTTATACTTTTCATGAGGAGAAGTCGGAAAATTGGACAATTCCAAAAAGTAACATTTTCCCTACACATTTTTTTCAGTGTTTGTTTGTTTTGTTTTTCAATATTTTGATTTGTAAATTATTTGAATCGCTCAATTGCGGTGGCTTACTTTTTTATTCCGGCTATCCAAAGGAAAATTATTGAAAATTATTCAGTGAAAACTTTATGTATTTTTGAGACGATGTGGTCAATTACAGATTGAAATTTGTTACGAAGCCACGAAGAGGTGGCGCTAATATTGGTCGGCGTTCTTTTTGCCATCAACGTATGGTAGCCCAAAGATAGGCAAGAAGTACTCCCAAAATGCGATGAAATACGTGCGGAATTATGGATCGCGGTCAATCAGCTCGCGATCGTAACGATATCACAGCACGACTTTTTCAACAATAGCTGCGATGTTTGATGGTCTTTATCTTGAAGCAACCTATGGTATGAATGTGTTCTGTTGAGTAGCAAAAAAGAGGTTTGCCGTACGCACACATTCTTCTTTTGATGCGGATGGTGATTACACCAGATCAAATTGATGAAATCATTTTAGCGGAAATTCCTGATTCAGAGATAGATCCAGAATTATACGAAGTGGTGAAAACCAATATGATTCATGGACCTTGCGAACCTTACAATCCCACTTTGGTTTATATCTTTGACAATAAATGCACGAAACACTACTCATGTGCTTTTCTTTCGGAAACGGGAATGGGAAATGATGGATATTAACTGTATCGGCGTCACTCACCAGACGACAATGGCAGAACATTTATCATTTAGAGGCGTGAATATCGACGTTCACAACACATGGGTCGTACCATATTCGCCCCTTTTGTTTATTTCACATTCAAAACTCATGTCAATGTTGAATATTGCAGATTGGTGTAATCGATCAAATACGTTTGCAAGTACGTCACCAAAGAAAGCAACATAGCGGTTATTGGTCTTGAACGATATGAGATCAGCAGTATCAAATGGGTCGATATGTGAACTGCAATAAAGCGCTTTGGTAGGGTATTTACTTTTGCAATACATGAAAGTTTTCCGACTGTTTTGCGTCTCGCGGTTCAACTTCATTTAAGTCATCGCGTATTGTGAATGGTGCAGTGTGTGCAACATTTTGAGAAGCATGCCAGCAGTTGCATTTGCTGGAACATGATAATCACTGGAAACAGACGAAGGACAATGCGATAGTACTTCGCATGCCACTGAAGTTCGCATACTTTTCGCGAAGATCATTTCGACATATCCGCCTTTAAATTCGCGTTAATTATGGGATACGAAAAAATGACATTGCCGATGACATTTTACATTGTATTCGCTAAGAATTGGAAATGGGCAAATTTCGGTTGATACTTCCAGTGGTTTGATATCAATTTCACCTCCCTTTTGTCAATTCACTTCAACGGAAGATGAACTCATCACGAATGTTTATCCGAACATTGGCCAAATTATCGTAACTGCGATAGCTTGAGTGCACTAGCAATTTTAGCTGCCAAAATTACCGATATTAGTGATTTAAACTGGAAGATTCAAAGTCAAGTTCCGGGAGGTTTGCGCTCATATAAATCGATCGATCGTCTTGACAAGAAAGACGAAACCGTAAATTATCCAGTGGAATTTCCAAATACCATACCAAGCCTGCCCCAGCATCATTTGCGTCTTAAAGTTGGATCTGTCATTATTATGTTTCACAATCTTCATGCGCCGAAACTGTGTAATGGAACCCGAATGATTATGACGTAGTTATCGAATACAAGGGAGAGCCATTTCAGTTCAAACGTATTCAATTTCCAGGGAAAATTGCTCTTGCGTTGACAATCAACAGGACACAAGGAAATCGAGAAATGATAAGTTTTTCACACGGCCAGATATATGTGGTGTGTTGACGAGTTGGAAACCCATCTTTTCTATATATTTACGCACCAGAACAGAAATCAAAAAATTATGTTTATTAACTTGCGCTACATAAAAAAAATGTAGAAAAATCGTAAATAAATCATTTTCGACAGAATATAATTTCAACTTTTTTTCATTTCAAAACACATTATTTTACGCAGGGCAACGGCTGCGGGGTCAGCTAGTGCTATATAAAGAAACACAACACAATAATATAGGTTTTTTGTTCATTGTACATTGTTATAACCATAAGTACATCTATATAAATAAAAATAAATTGTTGTTCGTTAGTCTGATAAAAACTCGAGGTCGGCTGGGCCGATTGAGCTGACTTTGGTTTTAAAATGTTTGTCGTAGTCCAGGGTAGGTCTAAACGGTGAGCAAGTAAGGAAAATTACGAGCAAGATAGAGTAAAACGACAATTCCATTTTCCCATATAAAAGTTGACCACTTACTTGCTGTCAAACTTTTGACGGTATTTGTACTCTCAGTTCCACTCGAATTGAAGAACGCATTAAAACAAGACTTCTGAATCGACAACATAATAACAACTTTGCTCATAACATCGTGTATTTAAATTTCAATTTCAAATTTTAAAATATATAAATATAATTAATGTGTTGACATGTTTGATGGTGCCAACCTTACAGTGTTACTAACTCTCAAAAATACTTTTATTATAATAACGGGGCATCTCTGCCTGTGCAGACTCCACATTTCTTATTGCTTACTAGATATAGAATACTACATAGTTTGCCACATATGGTAAGCTAGAAGCTGTCTCTTCAGCAGTTTAACAGCGCAGTTTTCATTTATATGAAAATTTCAGAAGAGGCAACATATTCCATTTCCACATATATGCCGACGGCATTTTAATTTTTAGTAATATGAAAATTAGAAGAGCGAGTTAAGACGGTTGTGTTATATTATAAATATAAAGTACATTTTCATAATAAGATCTAATATTTAGTATAATATTGTTAATTTATAGAAATTTTATGCAAATTGGGTTGCGAAGTCTTAAATTTAATAAACTTATACAAGCATAAATCAAAATATCATTTATCATTTTAAATTTATTATTTTAATTGGTATATAAAAGTTATGCCACAATTATTATATAGTAGTCCAAAAATATAAATTCATATTTTTCCCAGAAATACATTTGTAAACAAAAGGATATTTATCCTTTTTTTATGTTCCACACAAATGATTTAAGGAGTTCAAGAGCTCAAAACGTGCCCTACATCAGCTACCTACCCGACGGCATTTCGTAAATGATAAAATAAATCAAAGCATACGCTACATCACCTCGAACCTACATACCCTACGCTTTTGTGCAAATGATTATATCATGATAGCAAATGCCCACATACAGATTTGGCATTGGCAATAACAGTTAGTATTCTATAAATTCTATCCTGTCGAGATGCCCTGTAATAAGTGTATCCGAACGTTCCATTCTTTTGTCATCTCATGTAAAAAGCACGTGTATCCGAACGTTAGATTGTTTTGTCCATAAATTTAAAGACTTTTTGCTGCGCTCCTACTTTAACATCATGGGGAAATAAGAAAGTAATAAGTGTATCCGAACGTTACATTGTTTTGTACATACATTTAGAGACTTTTTGCTGCGCTCCTACTTTAACATTCTTGGTTTTGTCATCTCATGTTAAAAAAAAGAAACATTTAATTGGTGAAATAAGAAAGTAGTAAGTGTATCCGAACGTTCCATTGTTTTGTCATCTCATGTAAAAAGCACGTGTATCCGGACGTTACATTGTTTTGTCCATAAATTTAGAGACTTTTTGCTGCGCTCTTACTTTAAAATCCTTGGTTTTGTCATCTCATGTTAAAAAAAAGAAACATTTAATTGGAGAAATATTGAAATACTGCTAAAAGTGATTTTCTTCTCGCTGCTTACAATGCCGAAAAAGCGGAAAAGAAAACGACCTGACATAGGTCGTCGAAGTCGTGTAAATGTGCAACGAGCTACTTTACGCTCCAACCGCACTAATGACCAGCGAGATGCTGATAATGATAACAGTCGTACAAGTTTGGGAGAATTACGTTCAAGAGTAAATAACTATCAAGTGGATAGGGGGCGAATGGACCGAGTTCGTGCACATCGATCACAACAGCAGCGAGCACGGGATAATGAATTTAATCGATTCCGCAGACGCAATGCTCCTGTAAACCTTGAACGAGGAGCATTTTTCTACGATCCGGAAATTGATTATAGTGCCGACAAATCTGTGACGATTGGAGAAATGTCAATCATTTGTCAACACGGTAAAGCATTAAAGTACAGTAGTGAACCTGCAGGATTATGTTGTGCTGGTGGCAATGTACAATTGCCTCAATTGGTTCCAACACCTGAACCGTTACACTCATTAGTTAACGGGATGGGAAGTGAGTCTAAACACTTCTTGGCTAACATCCAAAAATATAATAATTGCTTCCAAATGGCATCGTTTGGTGCAACGCATATAGTACAAGACGGGTTCATGCCTACCTTCAAGGTAGTATACCATAATTTTTTTTAGTGAAATTCTAATTTGTATTTGTATCACAATTACTTTAACCAGTTCTTAAAAAATTACAGATACAAGGACAAATTCATCACCTACTGGGGGGCAATGCTCCCAATAGCAGATGCAGATCATAAAATTTTGCAAATTTATTTTATGGGCAATCAAGGTGTGGAAGTTGATACACGTTGTGGTCATAATCCAACCGTCACGCGAATCATTGTCCAACAACTGCAAACATTTCTTCACGAGAATAATGTATTAGTGAAGATGTTCAAAATGGCACTGGATCGGATGCCATCAGACAGCCATAATATTGTAATAAGAACCGACAAAACACCTGCTGGAGAGCATGCAAGGAGGTTTAATTCACCGACAATAGATGAGTGGCTATTGTCGTTGTTGGAGGGAATTTGCAATCAAGAGATATTGTACTTCATCGCCGGAACAATGAATTGAAACGTGTATATGAAACGCATAGAGCTTATGATGCTTTACAATACCCATTAATTTTCTGGCAGGGAGAAGATGTGTACCATTTTAATATCAAAATGGTTAATCCAACAACAGGTAATTGGGTTATACAAAATAAAATATTTTATATGTTCAACATATAAATGTATTTTTTTATCATATGTACTTCCAGGTGCTGATACACACAAAAAAGTCAGTGCCATGTACGTCAAAATTGAGACTGAAAGATTGACATACATCCGCCTTAACCAACAGCAGCTTCGATCTGAAGAGTACATTCATTTTCGCGATGCAATCAATGCCGGCCACTTACATCGGAAGCCCGCGCCACATGCACGAGTACGCTCAAGATGCGATGTCTAATGTTCGAAAGTATGGCCGTCCAGACCTATTTATTACATTCACCTGTAACCCACAATGTATTGAAATAAAAAAAGAACTGCTACACAACCAAACACCACTTGATAGGCATAACATCACAGCCAGAGTTTACAAGCAAAAATTAAAATCTTTAATGAATTTCATTACAATGCATCGTGTGTATGGCCAAGTACGTTGTTGGATGTACTCTGTTGAGTAGCAAAAGCATGGTTTGCCACATGCTCATGTATGAGTCTGGTTGTTTGACAAAATAAGGCCAGAAGAAATTGATTCCATTATTTCAGCCGAAATTCCTGATGAAACGGTTGACCCAAAATTGCATACGATAGTAACTAAACACATGATACATGGACCTTGCGGAGTTTTCAACAACAGCTCACCCTGTATGATCGACGGCAAGTGCTCCAAACGGTACCCGAGAAACTTGCTTGCTGAAACCATCTCGGGAATCGATGGTTACCCATTGTATCGTCGGCGATCAGTTGAGGACGGTGGACGATCTGTAGATGTCAAGATAAAAGGACAAGATTTTCATTTAGACAATCGTTGGATTGTGCCGTTCTCGCCCATGTTGTCTAAAACTTTTGAAGCTCACATGAACGTGGAATTTTGTAACTCTGTGAAATCCATAAAGTACATATGTAAATATATTAACAAAGGTAGCGACATGGCCATGTTCGCAGTAACAAACACAAATGATGAAGTGTCTCACTATCAGATGGGTCGCTATGTAAGCAGCAATGAGGCTATTTGGCGCATATTTTCGTTTGCAATTCATGAAAGACATCCCACTGTATTCCGTTTGGCAGTTCATTTAGAAAATGGACAACGAGTGTATTTCAACCGAAATAACGCTGTGGATAGAGCGGCACGTCCACATGTGACCACATTGAGAGGTTTCTTCTCAATTTGTGCAACTGATCAATTCGCTCGCACTTTGCTGTATGCTGATATACCGCGCTTCTACACATGAAACGCATCATCAAAGTCTTTTCAGCGTCGTAAACAAAGAACACCACTTGAAGGATAAGAAAATGTATTTGTCATAGATGACATAGGCCGCATATATACAGTATATCCTAATAACGATGAATGTTATTATCTTAGATTGTTAGAGGTGAATGTTCCTGTTCCGACATCTTTTCAACAATTGAGAACAGTTGATAGACATCTGTGTGCGACTTACCATGAGGCGTGCCAATTATTACGGTTGCTTGAAACGTCGCATTGGGATGATACGCTCAAGGATTCCGTGATATCTTCATCGCCGCATCAAATTCGCACACTGTTTGCTGTCCCCTCAAATCCGAAAGATTTGTGGAAGAAATATAGGGATGACATGTCTGAGGGTGTGTTGCATCGCGTGCGTTGTGAAACTTTGAATCCTACATTGGAAATTACGGCAGAGATTTACAATGACACATTGATTATAATAGAAGATATGTGTTTATTGATGGCAAATAAAGTATTGTCGTGTTTTGGCCTGACAGCACCCAATCGTGCTATGCAAGATGCATTAAACCATGAGTTGTAAAGAGATATCCAGTACGATACTCAAGCTATGGCCGAAGCAGTTCTCACAACTGTTCCGTAATTGAACGAAGAACAAAGGATTGCGTACGATCGTTTGATACAAGCTGCAAACAGTGGGTCTGGGGGGATTTACTTTCTTGATTCTCCTGGGGGTACTGGGAAAACGTTCCTAATTTCATTGCTATTAGCAAAGATCCGATCGCAAAATGAGGTAGCCCTAGCGTTGGCTTCATCTGGAATATCAGCAACTTTATTAGTAGGCGGACGAACTGCACATTCAGCCTTAAAATTACCATTAAACATGCATATCAACGAAACGCCAGTTTGCAACATTGCCAAAAATGGCGCTATGGCGAAGACTCTCCAAGTATGTAAATTGACAATTTGGGGCGAATGCACAATGGCCCAAAAGAGGTCGCTAGAGGCACTAGATAGGACGTTAAAAGATTTACGTGATAACCAAAACATTTTTAGTGGAGCTATGATACTGTTGTCAGGTGATTTTCGTCAGACTCTTCCAGTAATTCCATGATCGACTGTTGCTGACTGTTTAAACAAATTTTAAATATATACATATTGATGAATTTGGAACGGTGTTGTGTTCAATTAAATTATTGTTGAGTTGAGACAGGATGCCGCTAGCAGGAACTGGGTTGACACGAAATTGTTTCTAGCGCGTGGGAACTTTGTTGTGGCGAATATCCAATCGAATGCTGTTCACGTGGCGTAATGTATGAGCGAATGTTGATGTGTTGATGGATGAACTACCGGTGACGAATTGGGTCTGCTTTCCCGTTGCCCATTCTTTTTGTTGAGTGGGTTGGCGTATAGATGTGTTGAGTTGTGCTATAGTGTCTTCAGCTGTGGTGAATTGTGCTGTAGCATTAGGATGCGCCAATTTTAACGGGTAGAGGGGGTGGATGCTTAACTCATTTAAACGAAATAAACGCATGTCTAAAATCATCAAATTTGTGGCGGCACGTAACGACACTACAATTAACTACTAACATGCGAGTGTTTTTGCAACAAAATCAAACTGCGACTGTGTTTTCGAAGCAGTTGCTGGATATTGGCAATGGTAAGGTCGCAGTTGACAGCTCGACCGGATTAATGACTTTTCCCACAGATTTCTGTCACTTCACAGAATCGAAAAAGGAGCTTATTCAGCGTGTTTTCCGGACATTAAACAACAATATAATAACAACGATTGGCTAAGTGAACGAGCAATATTGGCAGCAATAAAAAAAGATGTCGATGATCTCAATGCTACCATTCAGCATTTCCTTCCAGGAGAGTTGTTTACGTAAAAATCAGTTGACACGGCCACAAACCAGGATGACGTAGTCAACTATCCTACAGAATTTTTAAATTCATTGGACTTGCCTGGACTACCACCATATAATTTGAAATTAAAAATAGGGTCAGTTGTCATCATGCTGCGTAATATTAATCAACCTCGACCTTGCAATGCATCGAAGCTAAAATAATCAAAGGAAAATACAAAGGAGAGGATGTCTTAATCCCACGAATACCTATAATTCCAACGGATTTGACATTTGATTTTAAGCGGTTGCAATTTCCCGTGCGTCTGGCGTTTGCGATGACCATAAAAAAATCGCAAGGCCAATCGTTGCCAGTTTGCGGAATAAACTTAGAGTTTCCCTGTTGCGCACATGGACAATTATAAGTTGCGTGTTCGTGTGTCGGAAAACCAACATCCTTATTTATTTACGCACCGCAAAAAAAAAACTAAAAATATTGTCTACCAAAAAGCACTATATTAATTAACTGTATATGATCATAACTGTGTTGTATTTAATTTAAGCAAAGATTTGTTTATCATTTTCACAGTCCAGAAACGAGCACATCCAAGAAAATTTTAAATTTTTGTATATGAAGTGTATAAATATAAATAAATGACTTAATATGTATACCTATAATATGTGCATTTGGATCCTTAATGTCAACGTGTATTAGTAACTCTTTATTTCCATCAACTTGGCTCCATCTACTAGGGAACCACCTGGCTCGCCAGGACATGATAATATGGTGGAAGTACTAGGCGACTCGGACAAATCTGATTCGATCAGAACATTATCAATGTAGAGCTGCTGGCTGGCTTTTGGCTGTCTTCAATAACTTGAAAGTCCTGTATGTCTTCGGCCGATAAATTTAATTCACAGAATGTCTCCTCAGATGATGAAGATGGCATTGTAAAAACGTGTTTTGGTTTAGATAGCAGCTTTTGCTTTAATATATTTTTTTGTACTTTTGCCCTGTTCACGCGTATTATTCGTTCTACATTGTTACCACACTTGGTACAAAATCTGAAGGTAGCAGTGATTATGTTGTAGCATTCGTCGCATCTTAATAATAATTTAATGCAATCTGGACAGTTATTATTTTTTTTCTGCCGTTCCATCCACTTTTTACAAAACGGAAAATGCATTTTAAGGAGTTGAGGGATATATAGCTTCACTATAACTATATTATAGTTGTTTGAATTCTTTATTTACTCGATGACAGATGTAGTTCTTCTTCTTTTCCTAACCATGGCCATCGTCAAAAACAAAAAAAAAACACAGATGTAGTTTGATAACTATCACTATAACTATACATAGTGTAAATATTTGTCAGTATTCACTCAAAAAAAAATTGTCTATGGTAAAATGTCACTTGAAATGTTAACGTCTCTTTGCTGTGCATCTATACTATAATTCTTTAATATTCCTAAAAATCTAAAAGCAGCAAATTTCAATAAAATTAAAAAAGTATTGTGTCGTGTGTTTGTGACTTACTAAATATGCCTCCAATAATTAGGCGGTGCGAAGTTCGCCTGGTCAGCTAGTTTGTAATATATAAGGGCAAATCAGAGTTTACTCAAAAAAATGGTTTTCCCCAATGCTTTAATTCTTTGTATTTTAGCTTGAGGCTGTGTCTGTCTGTTATTCCCAGCCTGTACTTGGATTGTTTTGTTTTTTTTTTTAGGGATATCTTTGGTTTGTATTAGTTATCTTTTGCGGTTACCACAAATTATTTTTAAAGTTTTTTATTAAATTGTCGTTTTCGGGAATCAATTTCTTGATGCTTTTTTGAGAATTGTAACATGAATTGTGACCTAATTTGGTTTGATTGAAGTTCTTGCGCTTTGGCATTAGGCAAATCAGTCGGCGTTAAAGCAAAAAGTATTTGGTTTAAAGGATAGCTCAAACCAGTTGTGAAGGTCCTAAGTGTGGTTTCCCGAATTTTAATATTTAATTGCTTGGTTGTTTCGGAATTTGTTCCGTGCGTCATTGTTGTTCACTTTATTAACAATGTCAATTTCTTATTGACATCATTGTAGTAGTTTATTGAGGATTGTGATCCTTGCTTAAGTATGCTCATTTCTTGGTCAATTACGTTTATTGGGCTTCTATCAGCAAGAGCAAACTCTAATCTCCAAAATATGGGCTCTAAATTTAAAACAGTGCCATGGTTTGTCAAAATGTCGTTAGCATTGCCCACAATCTTGTTTCTCAGTATTGTTAAGGCTCCAAAATATCTCCTACTCACTTCTATATAGAGACTCATTGAATTTTTCGCAGCTTCTCTCCAGCTGACGTATGACCTTCCCGAGAATTCCGCTAAAGGTTTCACAATTTCTAAATTTTCATTGCATATAATTGAGTCGTTAATTGTCTGTGTTTCGTATTCTGTCACCATATTTTTTATTTGGTTATTTAGCTGAGCTATTTCAGCTCTTAAATTCGTAATTTGCGTCGCTACCAATCGAGCTATGTCTTCTGCAGTAAAATTACTAACCGCCATTTTCGAAAATTTTAGAATTATGTTGTCCACTTTACAAAAAATTATATAATAATAATTAATTAAAAATCATAGCATAGCGCCATCTGGTGAATACTTGCTTAATTCAATCAATAATTATCACCATCTATTAGAATCTTTTGGAGCTAACGGACACTTGTCACTGCCAAATAATAGACAATGGATTTGAAATAAAAAAAAATGCGATTGAAAATTGAGATGTAGGCTATCCTATCAATAGACAAATTATTTGCAATAAAATATTCTATTACTCTTGCTGTTTCAATATTTGATGTTAGGCCCAGATATTTGACTTGCGTCACATATTTGATACTGACCCCATTCACGCGGACAATCGGTGGACGAACCGGCGACAATCTACCTTTCAGCAGCATTGCTACCGTTTTATCCAACGATATGTCAACCCCCACACCTAAACTCCAAAAATTTACAATTTTTAAAAATTGTCCTCCCGCCCGTTCTAAATCACACTGTGAACGACCTTCAGCCAAAAGAAGAAGATTATTTCTACAAACCTACAAAGTGGCTCGAGCTGCCCAAGCAGAGAATTCATCATGAGAGTCCAAATATATGGACCACAGATGGAACCCTGCGGGCAGCTACGATCCACCTCAATCTCCACACTTCCATTCATACTAACTAGAGAAGCTTTTCTGTCCGAAAAATAGTTCCTCCAAAGAGCAGCTTCCGGATAGCCAAGTTCCTCCAGTCGTTGCATCACCCGTTCCCAGCTTAGGTAATCAAAACTAAAGTCAACAAATATGCCAAGGCCTTACAACTAACTTTATGTTGTTGTGGCTCCTGCTGCTGTTGTTATTTCTTGCCTTTGCTGCTATTGCTGTTGCTCTTGTTGCCTTTGCTACTGCTGTTCTTTTGGAAACTAGTTGCCTTTTTCCTTTACGCTTGGTCGCTGCTTTATTGCTTTTGATGCGAAGTTTTCACTGCCACTGTTTATTTTGTAGTTTTTAAACAACTCTGTGTTCTAAATATTTTTGAAATTATATTTATATTTATTGAAGTGAAAACTTCTTATGCGCGTTGGGCACTTTTGTGGGTGAGCATTTTCAGCCATTCTCGCGACAGATGAGATTTTACACAGATATACTCCGCGTGTATTCTTATAATATGTATGTGTACAATACGCGCTCTTTGCATGGGCATTCGTTCGTGCTCTCGCGACAGACGAGATTACATTTTACATGTATACTCAGACAGAGAACGTAAAGTACTTTTCCATTTCAGATTAATGCGCGCACATGCGTATTCATACATTCATATGAGCAGCTAATAATATAAATATGATAGACGATGTATTTATGTATATATTGTTGTAATAAATTCGAAAGAAATATACATATTATAACACAAAAATATTTATTAGTGTAATATATTATGTAAAAATTAAATAAAAATATTAGATGTGCAAGTCCCAATTGACTATAAATATTACTATCCATGCATTCATACAAAATTATATTCATATTATAATTATGTTAACATGTCAATATTGAATTGCCGACGGCAAAACTCATAAGCATACGTTCATACATGTATACATACATATGTATAGCATACATTGCACATACAAGCGATTGTCTAGTTGAAAGCAAAAATCTAAACAAGCAAAACGAAATTCTTTACATTCGTTGGTAGCGTAATCATGGGTATGCATACATACATATATTTATATCTCTTCATATTCTTGGGTATGTGAGACGAGACCATAAAAAAATGTCTTTATGTTCTCTGGGTGAGAGGTGTGTTTTGTACACAGTTTTCCCTGTCAAGATTGGAATAAAATATAAACGAAAAGCAAAACGAAATTCTTCGTTGGGAGTGTACTCGTGGGCATGCATACATATATTTCTGTCTTTTCACATTCTCTGCTTCGGCATACACATATGCCATGTCATCATATGCTGTAAATACATAAGTATATTTATTTCTCTTCATACTATCTGTTTGAGCATATCAGAAAATTGTAAACAATGTTAAAATTGTGAAGCGAATTCCGACCTACAATGTTAATTTAATATAAAAACATTTATTGATTGAAGAGATCTTAAAAACACTTGTATGTATTTCTGATGGCGTCTGTACAAAAAGTGACGCTTCTTAAAACTGTAAACTAAGAATAGGAATTCAGTTGGAAACTGTAAATTTCCAAGAATATACAGAGAATGAAGTAATAGAAAAATAAAACAATAACTGACAAACAGTGCTGCCAGATTTGATGCATCTTGTTAGTGTGCCCACAGTACTCCCCCTCAAATAAAGTCCTGCTGGAATTTTTAAGGTGTTGGTTGTGAGTTGTCTGTTAACTCATTGTATGCAGGCTTCAGCATTTCGATTGAGACTGTTTTGTCTGCCCCATTGATTCTGATGATGTAGGTTTTGTCGTTTACATGCTGGATGACTTCATGGGGGCCAGTGTATGGTTGTTGCAGAGGCTTCTTGATGGAGTCTACTCTCTTGAAGACGTGGGTGCACGTGTCAAGGTTTTTGAGTAGGAA